>NW_019214011.1:0-300656 GCF_002532875.2 Varroa jacobsoni
TGTAAATCTAAATGCACTTACATTATTGGTGTTTTCATTAATAAGTGAACATTCGGCATGAGTTAGAAAAATCTTACTAGCAAAAACACTACAAATTACCAGCTGTTCATAAAATGCGGTATAAAATATTCTAGAAAGTAACTCATCTAGGGACCCCATTTTACCGCTGACGAAGCTAATATCGAATAGAAGATAGTTACAAAAGGTAGAATAAAACATGGGGTACTATTGCCTTGCCTTTTATTTGTCTCCGGATGATTTTAGAATGGTATCATAATGATTCAGTTGTTGCAATTTAAAAAGGGCAAATGCACTATCTTCATTATTTGTACTGGTTATAGATATGTGCTTTAAGGTGGTGTGCGACCTGCTCATCAACCCTTGATTAGAGGACACTGTCAGATAAAGATTACCACTGTCTACACATGGTTCATCCTATATGTATATTTAGATAATGAACTGCAACACTCAAATATTACAGGATAAGTCAGTGAAAGTTTTATTATATCAAAGACATAACAACAGGTAATGCATTCAGTTATGCCATACTAATAAATTATCCCCGATTGATCGAAATACGCTAGTTAACAAGACAACAATCACATGTGTTCACTTACATGTATATATACTACAAGCAGTAGGAATTCTATTTACAAGTGTCCCCAGCTTTTCCATCCTTTTCTTAAGAAATCATGCATTTGTAAGAAAATAAGTGGTTACACAGTTGCTTTAGTTTTCTTCGTAATAATCTATTCGTAAAATGAAGCGTAATTCAGCTCCCCTAAGAGATCTTGAGCTTTAAGAAATCAGAATGACAAAATTATCGACAAAGTAGCACCGATAAAATGTTGGATAGGTTTGTTTAATCTTAACTATTCCTAGCGCATTTTCACACATTACTGACAGTCGAAAAGCACGGTTAAAGAAAAGTGTTATAGAAGCAACTATATCACATAGAAGAAATGTCTAGAACTGTTAGTTTTTCTAAACACTGAAAGGCGTGCACACGTCTTTTACGCTATTCCAATTATATAGGATGGAGCGCAAATATTTTTTTCTTTAGAGAGACTTTACGTCTTATACAGCAGATTTTTTTAAAACAAAGTAGTGATTTATTTGCAGTAATTGTATCCTGCTTAGCAAGCATATATACCGGGCCACCCTGGTTCTGCTCAGGTCAGTCAAAGACTCCTAAATCCTAAATTTGTGACAGCTGCTGCAGAACACGGGGCAGGAATGACCACAATGTATTTAGACGGCATTCCTTCATTTCTTTTTCCTCGAGACGAAATCGGATACGCGTTCAAGATTGGCTGAGTATATATATATATATGTGAGTCAATCAATCCCAGAGTTACCAACAATAGATACGTAAGCCAATCATAACCGCATCAACGCTGTAACGTCAACATACGGTATTATACTTCCTAAATAGGCAAAGCAGTAACAATTATGCGCACGTTTTTTTGTGAGAAGTAACAGCATTGCGAAGCAACATTACTGTTCATTGTAGACAATGACAACGTATTATTACTATTATTTTTACAGCAAGTATTTGTATTGTACATAAACGTCCCAGCAATTGCCTGTCTCCATTGAAATGCCATCTTGTCTTCTAGTGACAGAAATGATCGGGCAAAGCTAAGCGTTATGTTCAAAACGTTCCGCCCCAGTTTTTTGTTCTGCAACCGTTTGCGCGTTCAGATACCGAGCCTCTGCGCGATCCTATCCACGGTGAGTTGCGACAGTCCATAGACGTCTTCCGCCATCTCTTCGACAGAAGTGTAACGAACTTTGCGGAAATCAAATAGTTCCAACATCAAGTTCATCACTTCTTGCTGTAACGCGTATTCAATAGAAAAAATAAGAAATAAGCAGGCTATATTTATTAGCCACAGATTAAACTTGTCTGAAATAATGCTTAAAGGCGGTAAAAAACGTAAAACATGAAACATGTATGGGTTAAACTCACTTAGATCAGACAGAAAACTACTTGTATTGTTTTTTAACATGTGTTGCATATTTGGAGAACATTTTTCAAGAAGAACTGAATGATCAAGATGGGCTATGAGTTTGGGTTACATTCCAAGTATGCGTCATATTTAGGCGAGTTTATCAATTTCGTAATAGCAACACCTAACTCCAAAGTAGAAAAACCTAACCTTAAAGAAGAGGCAGGTCTTTTTTAGATCCTGGTTGGTGCCAAGGAAGCCCCAGGCCAGAACAGGAGTCAGGTTCTCTGCTACGCCGTAGAAATGCGTGAAAAATCCATTATCGACCTTTACTCTGCTCTTCTTGGCCTTGATGACCGACCAGATAGCAGTGGACAACGCCGTCTCGCGAAAGCCGGCGGAAAGCCATCTGTTTTGAATAACGGACACAACAGACTGTGGAGGATCGTCCAAGTCGTCGAACGCTTCGATGAGTAAAAAATCGAACACGACATCATAGATCGTCAGCGCAGTAACCCCGCGCGCACGCAGCTCCTGCTCCATGACATCGCGGTTTGTGGGTTGACCGACCCACTCGATGAGTTTGGCATACGCTTCGAGACAGAATTTCGGGTCCTTCTCAGCATAGACAAGTAGACCAGCGAGAATCTGCGACCCTGCATCTACGTACATTTCTCGGATGGCAGGCTGACTTGTCAAATGGGCAAAGGCTAACCGAACACAATGCAGTTTTGCCAAATATTCTTCGTCTGATTGGCATCCAACCAGCTGAGTACGAATAGCACGCGCAGGAACACCTACAAATGATGAGAATGGTAGGACATGATAATGAAATCTAGTTCAATAGGCCGGCAACCATCACTGAACTCCGTACCTAGAAATTAGAGATCGGGGGTAAAACTCCGCCGGTATAGACGAGCATTTTTTACAAACATTTCTTTCTCTAGAATGCTAAGCAAGACCCTTTGAATGAATTTGGCTTTAGCATGCTACTGTTTACAGCTCCTAGGCATAAAAATGCACATCTGCAAAATAACCAAAGTATAATTTTATTTAGAGTATGATAAGATAGGAAAGGCTAGTTAGAATACATAGGTTAAGTGTTGCACCTACCATCGAGCTTAAGCATTTGAAGTGCATTCTGATACAGTTTTAGGTCGTCGGGATTGAGAGCTTCTTCGAAATCTCTCAGGTTTGCGATATCCCCTTCAGCAGAGACGAAGCTTTCGTCATCAAAGCTCGTCACAGTACGAGCATCAAATCTATATCAAGTGAAAATAGTAAGCTCCCAGACGACAAATCGGTTAACCTCTTTTCTGGGAGTTTGCTCCCAGTAGATCTTATGCTGTAAACATGAATTTTATAATAATGATATATAATAATCTTAAAGTTTGATCATTTCACGTTTCAATTAAAATAAAAAAGTAGATTAGGAACTGGGATCGACGTTGGTTTTCCAAGTACACTGAGATCTACTCATTACGAAGAAACTACGAATTTACCTGTCATAGTCCCTGCTATATCCACCGGCAATAGAACTTCGATTGTCATCGCTAATTTGGAACAATAGAGAGGTATTATCCAAAAAAAGTTTTGCACAGTTATCACGAAGTTTGAAAGCTTGTTTCATGACAATTTGCAGCTGCGCCACAAACTCAGCCTCAGCATTTGTCTGCAATCGAATGATCACAGCCAAATTGTTGTCAATTGCCGACCTTACAAATGTATATGCACTTATATGTGTATATTAAACATATGTGTATATAATGAAAGTTGGATTTGCAGCCGTTATATTACAACGATACAGAAATCATACGGCAGAAATACATGAAATTACCACTGATATTATTAACGAGCGACTTTATTACGCGCGTATACAGTATAGGTGAATTTTCAGCTGCGTGGATCACGATCAAAATGCTACGTACCGGCAGAGCCATCACATGGTTGGCGGCTTGCCCCACGGGCAGAGACTGAAAGACGCCGATCGAGTCATCCCAGTAGTGAATTGCTGTATCCAACGCTTCCATCCCCATTACGCCGAGCTGCTGAGGACTCAGTTCTTGGGTGCGGGATTCGACCAGATTGCCAGTGCCACCGCCCGCTCCACTGAACCCTCCTGCGGCACTACCCCTTCCTGAACTGCCGAGGGTAGCTGTGGACACTCGATCAGCCTCACGTGACTGTCGGCAACGTACGCATAACGGCGATGGCATGCTGCGTAGCTGAGGTATATCTATGGCGAATAAAGGAAAAAAATCCTACGAAATGTCAGTGCCTCATTATGAATTATCTTCACCGATTATGTAAATTTTAAATGCTATAGATAAAAATACTAAGACGATCGTGATAGTGCTAATAGTTGTCATCATATTAACTAGTAAATATTGAATTTATTCAATCTATGTACACTAAGGACCTCTTATGAATTCCACGCCTAAAAATAATTGTTAAATCACAACTAGCTCGAGAGCAAAACTTCATTTATTTGAAGTACCCTGATTGTAAGATGTTTCGTCTACGTAAGCTTAAGGGATGTTTCGAGACGGATAGGATGAATACGAGTGATTATATCGAAGACTTTTTGTGTGCGGCTTTTGCAATAATAACGCATTAACAATTCGGAGAGCACTTGCCGCCATTTAGTCCGCGAAAGGAATAGAGCTTTGTCCGAAGTTCTGACATTGGCCCTCCATTTGCGTGAGCATCTTTCCCACGTCGCCATCTCAGCCATAGACGAGTCGTTACCCCCACAACAAGGATGGCACTGCCACAGGCGAGAAGAATAAATTTGACACGTGCTGGAACGAACGGAAGTCGAATCGATGACCCCGCCCGTATCGAGACAGGCATTGCCTGGGACCATCAAGTTACATGGAAATATAGAAAATCAGAATATTAGAGCGTTAATTGCGTTGATATAGACTCTAGACTTATTCGTTACATGGGTAGTTAATGGGGGCTTTTATGGAATTTGAGCATTATTAACTCTTGGCTATACCATTCCAATGCGTCAAGTACGAGGATCAAAGTTATCCATTAAGGATAGATCCACTTTAAGTAAGATGCAGCGTAACTGAAGTATTTGTACAATTTGAGCACGCTAGTCGAAAGCTTGTGTATTAATAGTATATCAGAAGAAACCGAATAATCTGTACAAGGTTGGTTGTTGGGTTACTCGTATATAGGATGGGGTAAAAGCCTCGAAACAGTTCCACGCAGCCAAAGATTCCGAGATAGTTACAGGAGCTATAGTAAACGAAATTTAATAAAGGAAACACAAGCGATTCGACAAATAGACCATGCAAGGACTATATGGCATCTGTGCATGAAATCATGTCAGCTATGGAGGGTCTTTTGTCTCTCTGGTAAGTACTGTCAGGCGTTTTATTATCTTAATTCTTTAATGTCACCATCTAGCATCTCATTGCTACATAGCTTCATCATTCGCCTGTTGCTGCCCCTGTTATTTCAAAATGTGAGAATATTTACACATTGATACAATTTTACTCTTTTACGTGATCGACCCCTAGTGCAAAGAATTAGCAGTTGGGCATGCACAAGTTTGATTCTCCGGATTTTTATAGCAACAAAGGATTTTAATTTTGTCTAATCTGAAACACCAGCACTTGTGAGAATGAACAGTGTGCATATCAATAACGTTGGCATCTCTGTATTCGTTTGCTATACATACGAACTCGTTTAAAATGCCCAATTTAATTAAATTTTATACATTTTCCTGATGCTGGTACCGCGCGAAAATGGTCCAGCTGCCGCTTCGAAGACTCCGCTCCTTTTGTCTCTGTCTGAGGAGTTAGAAGTATACGGTACGTTGTAGGATTTAACTACATACTGAGGGTTCGCTCCAACTAAGCACCAGTAGGGTCACCCTGATCACACAAACCGAACTCGCGAGAATTCTTCACGTGATGTACATCATATTGTGTGCGAGATATACATTTCACTAAAAACTTACCGATAAGCCTCTCTGCAGGCCACGCGCCAAAGAACAACACAGTCTAACTCAACGACTTAGCGGCTCGATTTATCCGACCGTCAAAAGCTGGACAGCGGCGATCCATCTAAGCAGAACAAAAATAACAACATAGAACCGACAGCGCTGAGCACACTGGCCCGCGGTCCTATCCGCTAAAGCCAACCACGTACAAATAAAGATCTGGAGAGGGAGACCGATGTTGCAAACAGCTTTTCACACCCAGCTCATAGAAGAGGACAACAAGAGACCCGTGCAGGGGACACATGCAATTGGATTGGAACATGTCGAGGAAAACAATGCGGGCCGCCATCTTGCTCTGGGAGAGTGCATGTTACGAAGATAGTGAAAACGCGCGCGGAAATTGGCAAATTCGCATCTGCACCAAAGTGCGGAGCCTAACTTTCACCGTACCTATCAAAATATGAGTGTATCATGTGTTGTACTAGATTTGTATCTTATTCGCCCATTAAAGTTTCTTACTTAATAGCTAAACATAACTGGATTTCCCCGTAGGTCGTTCGTTGGACAAAGCAATTCATACGTTCAATTAATAAACTTAAATTCATAGATTCAACAGTATAATCTCTAGTAGGAGACATGTAGTTTAGTCCGGACCTATATGCCGTTATGCTGGCTAGATTAAGTGCCCAAAAACCGTTCGATTTAAATTTACAAAAAAAAAAAAAAGTACAGTATATGGAGATAAATGCCAAAACGGGTTAAGCGTGCGGTGCGTATTTCCTTAGGAAAGTTGCCAAGATAGACGACCATTGGTGATTTAAGTTCAGTCATTACAATTAATCTACCCGATATATGAAACTCGCTGATGTGCCGTACTTGGTATAGAAAATAAGTCTTTGCTGTATGCTGGCTACGAGTAAAACAATTGGACCTCCACTCTAGGTCCAATAGACGTGTTTTTTCGCATTTCACGTTCGGTACTTGAGTTGTTAAGCACTGCTTCAAATGGGCGGTTCAACGAACCGTGTGCTTACGTCTGAATCAAACCCAGATCATCACGTATTCTTAAGTTCAACAGCCAAGCACGTTACTTTCCGCGCTATCATGGAGGCTCTCAATCAGGCTTAAAGATAACGAAACGTTTTGATACTCATGCATCGTAATGTCGCAACACCATTATCTTCGACGCCCGGCCATTTTTTTTTCGTCTTTTTCACCGTACAAGCACAAAATTATAAATCATTTTATCAACCCCTATTGCACTGTGATATAATTGGATTCGAATTAAAATTTTAGTCGGGTGCTGTTTTACCAAACAGTTTTGCTATTCTAGTTATCTAATCGCCATCACATGATCGCCAGTTAAATCCTCGTTCATTTATTGGGTTTGTCGTTTAGAAACTGTAATTTCATTTGTCTTTCGAGAAGAGAGCGAATCAATAATATCATTCATTAGGGGATCAGTAATATTCTTGACTTCTTTTTTGAAACCTGAAGTGCTTAGACTTTATTTCAATACAACAAGTGTCACCTCCCGGCTGGTCTTGTAGCTGCCATCGCTCCCTCGTCAGCAGGTTCCAGATGCACCTGCTTTCCCGTATGTCCAGTATTATGAGTCACAGTGCATGGTAGTTTTTCAAGGTGTACAAGTAAAATACGTTCTGAATAATGTGTTCGATTGTGTGGTGCCTGTAATAAAATGCGTCGAGTGGCACGCGGTGCTCTTTTTCTTATATGTATGTAAATATTACACTCTAGCTATATCAGAACGTATTAAAAAAAGAGAACATTGAAAATTGGTATGAGCTCATACTTCAGTTACTAACGCTTATCTCTTCTACTCACTAAATACGTGGTTACAGGAAAAGCACAACTTTAATCTTATGTTCTAGATATCTATTCTTTTTTCATACGCTTTATTTAAAGCTTTAAACTCATAATTCTTAAACTAACGCACCCAAGAAGAAAGACCTCGCTTGCGACCACGACGATTACGTTTGACACAAAATAAACACAACCAATTCCCTTAGTCTTGCTAGGTTTATAGCTTCTGTATGTAGTAATCGAAGCATACATATAAGAAGTCGGGGGGCAAAGCGTATTATTTCCTTTTAATCTGTACAACGTCGTGGGGTGCTGTAGAAAAATGAAGTGGTAAAGAGCTGCTGTTCATTGAAATACAGCTGAGACTCCTACAATTCAGAATTTTCCCGCAGATAATACACAAGCCTGAAGGGTCCGCATTTAAAGATCCACAAAACTTAGCAGAAAACTGAAAATGTATTTAGCGGATGTGACGCCTGGTCATTTCTGCTTAATGATGCCTAACATTTGTCGATCTAAAAAGTTAGACCTCTTAAAGCAGCCAATAGTGAATTGATTTCAAATAAATTTTTAGAAGATAGAATTCAGTGCTGCCGAGGTCAGACAGGGCATCATAAATCAGTGCAATGTAACTATCTTATTGATATTCTTGTTGCCAATAGATTTTGGACGACTGGCTTCGAATTAAAGGACACGGGACGAAATAAACGTATTTCTACACAGAGAGGCTTCTTCATGCCTTCAGCTGCATAACTGATGTTATGACTCTCTTTTACGACCTAAGGCCAAACTCAAAAATAAACGCTTCGAGTTTCACCTCTGTAACTGTCGTTAGGAGTCGCTTCAGACGTTTTCTGCACAGAACGAAATGTGTTTTTGCCCAGTTTCAAACCCAGACCACCTCCGCGCTCCTAAACTTAGAAATTTGGGAGTACGTCGTAGATACTGTGAGGGTCTCCAAGTCAAGGACCAGCCCAAGAGAAGTATCTAAATACGGTATTATTGCATTCTTATCACGAGATTTTAGGCGCGAACCTAAATGTTATAAACTAAAAATGGACTCCTGTGACATGCAATCATGTAACTAGCACTCAGCTCCACAGGGAATACGAGGCGAGTGATCTAGAGGCGACAGGCCGTTTGATTAAGATGCAGCCAGCTTTCTACTGTATAGCAAGTAATTGCAGAAATGTTACTATAATGTTTCAGTATATATGCAGGCATATTCAGGTGAGCTAACATTACGTGACGCTAATATCGTTCTATATCTTTCCTGGATACTAAGGCAGTATTAAGCAGCAACGAATTTCCCTTTAGAATGTCAACCCAACCCACATCCTTTGTTCGTGATGGGCGAGGCATTCCGTTCGGAAAACGACGTTGAGCTTTCTCTCGCGCGATCTTCAACCTACGAAATGTGTGGGTCACACGTGCCGTGGTTGTTTCTATGTGTAAACGAAGCATTTGACATCGGTAGGTCGCTGATTTGGCCGAGTACAAACGAGCAAAAGGGGGGCCTACTTCTTCTGCCTTGGTATCATCACCACCATCATTTGTAGTACAGTTAATGCGATAGTCATATTCACTGTGGCGGCCAGCGTTCTCACACAGGGATCGATGTAAACAACGGGTTGTGTTTTGCGAATGTCAGTTGGCGCGCACCGTGGCGGCTTAAGAAGGCGGTAGCGCAGATTGGTAAGCACTGCATTCTGAGTCGACCTTGAACTTGAGCTAGAAAAACGATTGTTTTTGTGCCTCTTTTTATAATAGTTACTACTGTGAGAATCAACTTACGCTAACAAGTGCCTTAGATGTCGTAACATTGTTGTTTGTAGTGAATGAGCCGGAGCATACGTGTTATCCGTAGCCGTATGAGAAGATGCTTATTTGAATCGAGTAAATAAATAGCGTTCAAGCAACTAAATACTCTGTGCGGAGCGGTCTAGGAAAAAAAAACTCAGAGACGGTTTGGGCTGTTTGTAGTCGTAGGTTGAACTGCTTTCATTCAATCATAGAGTTAAATCTGATAGAATATACTTATTATTCGCTTCAATTCTAATGTAAGCATAAATTATTTTAGAGCCAACGAGCAAGCTTCATCTATCATGGAAGCAGGCGGCCGGGGTACAGCGAGTGGTTGTAGACACGCGATCGACGCTACAGGGGAAAGAGATTACCTCGTAGATGTACGCCAGGAAGGGGTTTTAATGCAGAGGATTTCTGAGTACTCTGCACCCGGTATGGGTCTACCGCCTCATGTGAGTGAGATTCTCCTTGTAGATGACTTCATAAAATTTGTATGTTATTGAAACACATAATGAAGTTGCCTCCAATAAAAAAGGAAGACGCCAGAATGTTTATATCGGATGTTACAATAATTCGGGAATAAATTTGACTTTGTCTTAAGAACAAGCTGTTTTTTTTTGTTAACTAGTTTGACTTGTCACGCTGACAGCTACAAAGTGTACCGTTTACTTTATTATAATGCTTACAACTAAATATAGGAGTTGAAATGCGACGCGCACGTACGTTCACTGCTAATGCACTCGAAAATTTTAGCGGAATTTCAATAAACAGTTATCTTTCTCGTCTAATGAATTTTAGGGCGCTTAGTGGGGTGGTCTAGGTTTGCAATCAACGCACTTCCCTACGCGTTTGAGGAAGTCACCCGTCTGAAGCGATGTGCAACCTAAGTAGTAGCGAATACAAAGTTCAAAAATTCTGCTCACTTGTACAAACAGCACATTTGTGGAATAATAACCTATTACAATAACACTGAAAATTACAGGCAGCGCTCTATCCACACATATATGGAGCGACGCAGTCTCGGCGTCCGCTGACCCCACCACCGACGCCGACTTTGCCGATTTGCCAAAAGCTCACTATTCTTGACGCTGGTTCGGTTGAGTCCATGGAGTATACCGCTCGCAGCTCTCCAGATTGTTCGGACGCTTGTCGAAGAAGACAATCTATCGACTATCTAAAAACCTTTACGGCCATCAGACCTCGTCTCGGTAAAAGTGAGATGACATCCGCATGCGTATTCTTCTAACCCGGCTCGAAAGTTACCTTTTCTAGTAAAGTTAATTGTTCGGTACGTTCTGAATATGTGATTAGATAACATATGATGAATGAAGTTAATTTGCCTCTGTTTGTAGACAGTCGAAGATTGCGTGGAGTGTGTAAATCCCGTGCGCGGATATGCGTCAGGCGAACGGACGTGAGTGTCAATTCTCTGCGTATTCACTACCTTTTTTTTTATTATTGTTGTTGTAATATAGAAATAAGAAAAGAAATTGAATCATTTTTGTTTAGCCACTCTTGTTGCATTAGCCCTTCTACGATATCTTATCCATACCAAATTGGATGTTGTTTTGATACATCGCCTTCTATTTTGAGCCACGTATTAGTTGGAGGTCATCTAAACACGAACATCATATCGTTTGATTGGGATATCATTGGGCTTGCTGTGAAGTTTTCAACGATCGTCACATTGAAACCTTTTGTTCTTTCTTCACTTCAACATATCTTAATGTACGTTACGTCGAACGGCTATTATTTTCTGTTTGAGCTGGTCCGTACGTTTCCGTACATCAAGTAGAATTGAATCTTGTATTTTGTGTGATTCGTCCTAATTTACATTCCTGGCTGCAGGGAGCACTTCCGGTACTCGCAGACGAGTTCCTACTGAAGGAAGTCGATCGTGCTATGGCAATATTTGTTACACGCAAAAAAACCGAAGGCCAAAGCCTCACAATCAAAGAGGTTAGAAACAAAGCAAACCAGATGGTAACTGTCCTGCGAGGCAAAAAGACTCTTTACAGAGTAGGTAAGTAGAAATTCTTGCCAATGGTAGTTTGCGATGTATGTTGGCTGAAGTATTTGTTTTTCATTGTAATACATCTGAAGTCCGATAGTGTAACTTTGATTTGTCGTTTTCGACCACTAGTTTTTGCTATGCCACACACACACACACACAAGATATCGAATTGTCATCTTGGTAATTACTTTAGACTGTTCTGAAAGAACCGGACGTCAGCTATACTTTCATTATTTGTAAATTTACGGTCCGTCTCAATGAGCGAGTAATGAAGACCGGATATTACAAGGTGCATTTATTTTGGTCGGCTTCTGCAAGCCGCATAGGGTAGCTGGATGATTTCGTCGCTTTTATTGGCCCAATTAAGAAGGCTTTGTACCTAAGGCTTCAGTATACTTTAGTGTAGCAGCTCAAGTTAAATTTTCCGAGTCCGGTATGTTTTCGCTTATCGGCAAGAAGGTCCTGAAAGTAATAATTGAGTTCAATGCTTTGAATTAGTGGATTTTAGTGTTTCCTTGTTGACTGCTGTATTATAAATAAGGCCTACAAGAATAAAATATGAGAAAATTATTTTGCTTTATCGATTTGTTTTTTAAGTACTTGCAAGGATGGTTTCAGATAGGAACATGTATTTCTTTTTTTGCTCCACTGGCATAGCTTTTCAACTTCTTTAAGAACTTCTTTAAAAAAGTTCTTAATCTTTATTGTTTTCTCTACAAGATTAAGAACTTCTTTAAAAAATTGAAAAGCAATAAAGTTGCGAAGCAGCAGGATGGCCCTAGCTTGATACTGACGCGAGATACGTCTCGACATTAATGGAAGTAACAAAATATTATTCTTTATTCACGCTGTGGCTTCATTATTATCATGCAAAAGCCAGACAACAGGACTATCAGTTACCCCTTTTGTATAGGTCTGTTCATTCAATTTCAAGTTGATAAAAAAAATGGTGCCTTTAACTTAGTGTCTGGGCTAGATTCCCATACTGCATTTAGATTTTAGCGTATTGTTTTTTTTACAACAAGTATTTTCTATTAACAGTATTTTGATGAAAGTTGAAGACTGCGCTGTTTCATTGTGGATCCGTAAAATGCAAACTAAGCTTGTTGATGTTGAATGATTTAATAATTTGATAGCTTTTCCGTGTTGACCCATCTAGGTAGAAAATGGGCCCGTGTTTTTCTAAAAAGGCCAGACAACGCCCCGAGTCAGGGTAGTTTCTGTGAAAATCGCGTATCGCTGACCCAAAATCAGCAGCGACTGCATTGGAAAAAGGTGAACGTAGGCAGGTGAGCGCCGAGCGGCACCATATATCTATACATACCAGTTGCTATAGTGAGTGTACAGAACATACATGTTTAGATATAGCAATCTAAGTAATTATTCATTACAGTAACTGTAGTAGAAATACGGTTATTGAGATTTGAAACGAGTCCAGCGATCCCCTCAACCATCGCAACTGCTAGATAAGGACAAAGCGTAAAGTCAATTGACAGCATTCGCTGGTACTAGCGGGTGATCCCTGTATATTATATATGATAAGCATATTTGTAGCACAGTTATTTTAATAGTAATTGAATACCACGTAATTGAAATAATTTAGCTAGTTCCCTTGAACAGCTTATTGTCCACATTTACCATGACAGTTTCCTCGGGCATCTTATTCACGTTTGCAGACGATACTTAGATACTGGCACTAGCTAATTACTATCGTCACCAACGTCATAGTTAGTTGCTTAGTATCCAATTATAAAGTATCTGCCGCTTACCCTTTTTTTGTATTGTAGTACGTCCTAGTATTAGTCAACCTTTAAATGCATTGCAGGTATCTTTTGGACTACGCAGACGCCAGTCAAACCCGAGGATGCTACGGAGAAGTGCCGGTGATTAGTTTTCCATTTAGTCAGCGTGTAGTTGTTTCGAATTCGAGCTTCAGTTGTTATGCCTCATAAATAAAAGAATTGCCAGCCATTTTGGTAGCTAGCGAGCTCCTAGCAAACCTATACTATTATGTAAGCCATATTTAGAATCTAGTCGGTATCCGCATTGAAAGATACGTCTCAGTAGCAAAAAATTGAGTATCTGAACATTCGATCATATAGTTGCCGTAGGTCGATTCAGAGTTGACGTTCCTAACTGTTTTTGTGGTGCTTCCTTTTAGAGACACCATCCTACTTTGTGGTGGCAGGCCATGGATACACGTTTCAACGGACCCGAACTGTCCACAAGGTCTATATCATCTTAAGTAATCGTCGCTGGCCTTTATGATTGGTGATCGATGCCTATCTTCCATGGTATTGAGTAGTTACACCCAGAATAGGCTCTGGCAGGCATAGCTATGTGATTTTACCTATACTTAGGAAGGATACTTAGGAAGACCACTTTCGATCGAATTGCATTGCAAGTCACTCACTCGCACATTTATTTACAATTCCACAGTCATTTGTGCAATCCTGGCATGAATAATATTCATGGTCAAATTAACCGGTACACACAAAACCCATTCACGATATTGCTCCGAACCTCCTGACAGAGCTTAATGCTGGCGGATGAATACTAGTCAAAACAGACGTTCCCTCTGTCTGTTCCAAGTCCAAACGAATTAAGGATCGTTACTAGATTCACCATGTACCATATTGTTTGTCATCCCAAAGATTGTAGAACGTTGCAATCGCGTCTTGTGTTTAAGGACTACACGAGCCTTTTGTAAGGGGAACTAAACTGGAAGAAAGGAGAGAGAAAGAGCAGGTGAACCTTTTCTCCCTCTACATGTAAATGTTCGTACAAATAGATATGTAGATAGAGTAACGAATTATTTAAACCTCGCACGCAATGTTTCGTTGGTCCATGAACCTAACCTTCTGAAAGCTTCGGCGAGATGTTGGTGGGTAGTGGAAAGCCTACCCCTTAAATAGTAGCTCTGCGATCGGTGTTGTCCATTATTAAAATTTCATAGCCACAGGCGCCACGTGACTAAGCGGCCTCTTATTAAGTTAAAATCGAGCTGGCTTTTCAATATGCCATGTGAACGTTGGTGTCGGGAATATGCTATGGCGTGTAAAGGACTGACAAGGACACTGAACTCTGCGCGCTCAGGTTTGTTCCCTGAGGCTAGGACCAGATTCGCTATAGACACAGCAATAACCTTGTTGAAAACAGAACTACATTTAAAATACGAATATCTAATATGTAGTTTATTATTGATGAAGTGGTAAGATAAGCACTAACGCTAATAAAGTAAAATGCTATAAAATATGATTTTTCATCATTTTATCCTATTATACCTTCGTTATGGCGATACCAAAAAAGAACACGAAACCAAAGCCTTTACTAAATGAATGTGATAAGCATTTTGTGTGAACGTGAGTTCCGAACGTTTACAAGGCGACACTTTGAGACCAAGCGTTTCATGGTAGCCAATGTTACACGGTAATATAATAGGAATCACGCTACGCGCCATTGAGATGCGCGGGTCTTGATGTATAATTAATTTTACGTGCAGTTGACAACTATAGAATTTTTAAAATGTCATGCTTGTCTCCGTATGCTAATCTGTATGGTAACGAAGAAAAAAACACACATTAAATTTGGTTAGAGAATTGTTTGGGTCCTCATTCAAATAGCGAGATCACGATGGATATAACAACATGATTCAACTTTGTTATAATGTCCACGTATAAGGTGAACTGATTTACTTTAGGACATCAACGATGTAAAGCGTGTTAGTTTTGAATGTTTCCAATCACATGTGAAATCGTTGCCAAATGATATAAAACACACACATTTATTATGAATAATTTAGTGAGTTTTCAATTATAGCAAAGGTATTTCATTTGAATACTATATGGAAAGCAGCTGCTTCTCGCTATCAGCGTCCAAAGACACAGAAATCGTGTCCAAAATCCTCGTTACTACATTGTTTACTTGGTCTATTCGTGTTAACAAATGCGCCATATTTTTGAGTGATTAAATCTACTCTCAGATCAGATCAGTACTTGAGGCAAAGCTACCGATCACAAATCGGCACGAATGGTTTGCCTATTTTGTAGGTAAATGAGAAACGAAAACTATAGAACATATAAACAAGTCACTTTTGAAGTTGACCAGGTTTGTTAAAAACATGCCTAGGCAAACGGATGAGTTTGTTAAACGCTTTTGTATAGCAGTGCTGTACCAGAGTCGAATTTTAAGTAAAGCTATGTTGTCATCAGAAGATTGTTTTTAAAATTGAGCGTTTCGATAACTTATAGACCAGCATTTGCTGCGTCATTTCAACGTTTAATAGCCGACATTCGGCTAATAACACTTGAGCGCAACTACTCGTACCCGTTTATTCACAACTTGTTGACTCGGGTCGCGTTTTTCAACTTTTAACTTGAACGGTTAAACTTTAAACGTTAAAAAGATTACTTCCTTAATCCCCTATCGAGTCCTTACGCACAATTTTTTAGTCGTTGATTTTATTAATGCTGAGTATAATGTTCTATCGAAAGAACCGTAAACTCTCTTGTGCTAACGGAATTCCAGAGAAGCCTTTAAAGGCATCCCATCGCTTTATAAACAAGTCGCCCCCTTTATTATGCACAAACTGACGTTAAGATTCAGTTAGGGCTTCTTAATACGTCGTTGCTTGCTTTTCCTTTTTCTTTGAGTTACGCATGAATATGCTGTATATTATTTATTATTGTTCTAACGATACCAGCAAATAAGCTATCCTGCGCTAGTTCAATAACTATTTCCGATATAATTATGTGCGAGGTATTTTCGCACAAACTTTTATTTTTGCAACGCAAAGTCTCATCAAAAGCTAATTAAGCGTTGTCGTCGGCGTTCAACTTATTTTACAGCTTTAAAAAGTTATCTAGAGCAACACTACAGAGAAGAACCAAACAGACGAGAAGCGTGCCAAACTTAGATCGCTCGGCGCCGTAAATGAAGCTGAGTTCTGTATTTTAAAGAAATCTGCAGACAGACTGCCGCTCTGAATACATTTTAACACATCTTAAATTTCGTTGTAACTAGGACTCGTTAACTTCGACGGTTATAGCGCGTCAAGATGAAAGCATCCTTTGTTCCACGAACATCACTTCAGCCACTTCATACCAAACGAGCGTTAAGATGAACTCCTGCAAGTCCCGTGGACTAAGGGCCCTTCAATTGAATTAAATCGGCAACCCAGTGTCTAAACTGAGCTTTTCTGTGACTTGAACAAGCTCTGCTTCTATCAAGCGTTCGTACCATTTAGCCTCAAATAGATTTTTTTTCTTCAAAAGATAATATGTATATATATATATATATAGACTTGCAAACATCTGCCATTTCTCTCTTATCAAGTAGCGCTATCATTGTAGTAGGCTGCAGTAAAAACAGAAGGCGAAGAAGTTGCCTGGTGTTCGCGTGTCGACGGTAAAATGTCTGTCAGTAACACGCTTAAATAGTTACCACGCTACGGCTGCCGCAATCAGCAGAAATGGAATTAGCAATATTGACAGGTCGAAACGCTGCCAATTCCGCCGTTAACTCCTCCATGTTCCAGCACGAAGCCATAAACAACAATGACCGCCGGTCGGCAAGTTGTTGGCGATACGTTTCTAGGCAAGAAGAACAAGGGAAAAGAGAAAGCCGTTGGCAGACATCACTTATGGCGTTGCTACGGCCAGTCCGTTCACTGCTATTACGTGAATCTCAAGCTGTTGTTATTAGGGGAGCTGTTGCCGTCACCGCCATCTTCATTTGTAGCGAAGGTGTCTAATTTCGTCAACGCTTTGCTCTGCTCCCAGCAGAATCACATGGTGCTCGTATGTACGCATACGATATGATTCTGGGTGAATAAAGGTATTTGTCCACCTGCGAGGTGTAACGCGGCCTTTTCGGCGACGTAAGCGGCAGTAACGACATTAAAAAGACGTCAACGGCAGGAAATCGACCGATGACGGGATCACACAAGCCAGGTGGGTACAAGTATTCCGTGCTACGTGCGTAACATACGCGAGTAGAAACGAGAAAGAAAAATGCCTTTTTGCTGTAGGTTACAATAACAAAATCTCGTGTTCTAGGCCGAATCAGTATAATACCGCTACTGTCTTGACTTCGTCCGCGTGACCCTTTCTTCGCTCAGGGACCTGTTCTCGTGTCTTGTCAACTGTAAACGATCCACATAGAAAGCGTTGGTCATGAGAGGCAACGTGAGGGCAGAGTTTCCTCTTTTATTGCACGTCTTGGCAGCCTGCATTCAGTCAGCACCGGTCGTTTCTGCCTTGGTATCGTGCATTCGGCAGGATGTCAACATCGAATTTTCGTTTTGCGGGCTGCGTGTGATGTAAAGCCGTTGTAGAGGCTCACGTGATCTTGGGTCCCATGTTAGGGAATGTGCAGAGATCAGCAGATCAATGGCTTTCACTGGATAGGGTAAGTGCTACTATCGCTGGTGTGTAGGTGAAAAACGTACTGTTTTGTTTAATAACTGCCTGCATATGTATTTATAAACAGTCCCTCGAAAACCGTATGTAAACGTGGGTCAGTAGGTGCTAAAAGTACTCCAAGCGGTAATTATTAGTTGCAGTAATGCTAGTTAATAGTGTTACAATAGCAATGATAACTAGAATACAAATAATGAAGACACCAAGAAATTATGGGGTAGCGGAACGCTGTGCTGTGCCGTATTTTCTTCTTTAAATCTTCTCTATTAAAGTCAACTTTAAATGGAGTGAAATTTTTTAACTGCGAGTTAATAATTGATTCGTCAGATAAATCAAATCGAGAGTGTTGAACCGACACCAAATTACCTTACGAAACGGTTCAGTTGAGCGGCAAGACATCACTGTCTTCAGCTAGCAAAAGTGACCTACTCAGAGCATATAAACAAAGTAGTACCATAATAACGAAAAATGAAAAACATCAAAGACCTTTCATCATTCCTAATACTACCACAGTCGCAGTAGGCGACCAAGTGACTCTAGCAATTTTACCTTTGCTATGGTTTGATAATTCGTTTCGTGTGAAAAGATTTCATTCTGCCTGCTTTTTATTTTTTTTCTTACTATTTCAATATCCACTGTACCTTTTTGTTGTTCTGCTTCTAAATTGAGCTTGTTTACTCCAATCTGTAAATTTATGTTTCGAGCTTTACGCCTGCTACTTAAACCAAACGGCTAATTCATGCCAGCACGAAAAGAAGTGTGTCAATGCCCGATTTCGAACTTTAACCACTACGTGTCGTAAAGTTTAGTAAGTAAGCACTTCACCACTCCACTATCGCAAACACTGAAGTCTTTATTTTTCTTCAGTAAGCTACTGTTCATTTAATAAACCTTAAATAAATGAACGATAAAAGTATTCTTTTCGGTTTTATTCCGATCTGAGGGGCACATACAAATAGATGCGGTGTTGAGCTGTCAGGCAAATCAATAATAAAGTAAATTATTCCAAAACGAATCCGGCGAACATTGAAAATGAATATCCTCTGAATATATTGGCTATACTATGAAAACCGTAGGAAAAATTTGTTTAAAAGGAAGATAAGTTTCTAGTCGCGCAAACCAACGCTCAGTGGTCAAGGCTGTGCTTCTCAAAAACCAAAGCGCTGTGAAAATTTATCGAAGATTAGTAAAAACAAAGCAAAGGCTTTGATGAAAAAACCATAGCACGAGGATGGTGCAACAAAGGAGGTTCGAGTGCTGAAGGCGAAAAGTCATGGATAGAGCGAGAAATTGGATATATAAACACGAATATTAGGTATATATACACTGATCTTACGCTGCGACAGTGCTGGGATAAATGTATAAAGAATAAAGGAGAGCGTTTTTAACACGTTGAAAATCCTTGTTCTAGCTTAACTAGCTTAACTAAAAAGCTCTTCAACTTCAAAGTCTACCAAGTTCGTGCTCAGCTAGCTTACATTGTATTTATTTGGATAAGTCTCAAGAAATATAATTACGTAGTTATTCGTAGTAGTTACTAGTGTTTATTCAGCGGCAGCCTCTTTGGTGGCACATTTCACACCGGGCTTCACCTGTGTCACCGATTAGATGGTCTTATATACGCGTTCAGACCTGCTGCAGGCTGTACTTCTAGTAGAAGCATACGTATTAAGGCCTGGTCTTTGAGTCTAGTTACGTTCTATGAGGAAACAGGTTCCGCGTAGTAAATTGAGAGCTGTTTGAGATGGGTATGTCGACCGCTTGTGGGGTGCAGTTTAGCATGGACTCCATGGCCAGCATGCAAGATCTGGCTCGTCCGCTGTGTCCACAAGCGAGCTCGCTTCATTCGCTTGCGTCGTCAATTCGTCACGTACTTCATTAGCGCTCTATGGTTAGGCATTCATTTTGGTCATTGGCATTCTTCTTCAAGCACTTGTACATCATTGTAGTAGAAATGAAATAAAAACACCCATTCAACTCACTACGTTAAATGGTTTCTAAAATAATGCTGCCATGCGCTACTAGTTTGGACCGTACCGCATTTTGAAAGCCAGCTTCATTTGAAGAAATTATCCTCAACTATTTTTTAGTCATTGTCCGGCCATAGCCACCGGCTCCGTTCTCACTTAGCAGCAATCTACGTAATTGTAGTTCGCATTTTGCTTCTTGGCTTAGACCTTGAAAATTTGTAAATAAAGTATACCTTTGCTCTTCCTGAACATACTGCTCTCGACTTACTTGCAATACTACCGTAGCGTAACGTTTTTATACGAATGTAGTTCTCAACTGTTACCATCATTATATTTATAACGTATATTGAATTTTTTTTCCTGTGCAAGCCCTTCCGCATGCAGCGGGCTTACACGCACGTTTCTAACTGAAATATCAGTCGTATAGTGCATGCCTTGTATATCTTTCCAGTAGGCCGCGCGGGTGACCGTATGTTGTCCTATTTACACTGTGGCTTTTAAATATGCACACCTTTATAAATCAGGTACGTGGAACTGTCTTCAAAAAAATTTGGCACTCCACCGGCAGCAGCCGAATTGGCCGGCACACAACCGGCCGGTAGTTTTTCGTCGCAGAGCACTTGCTACAGCGCTCACTTCACCGACGTACCGTGAACTTCATCGTCGACCTCATCGATCGGAAAGTGCTCTGTTTTGTCTTTCACGGTGATCAATCTGCGCCGTTGAGAAGGCACATCTATTTCGGCTTCAAATTGTTTGCTTGACTAGAGCACGCTTTTAGTTGTCACTGTTTCGCTATCATGCATACAGATGTTCTTGGTGGTCCGTCAACCATCGACTACCGGGTCTGCTTAGTAGCAACAACCACGGCTGATGTTGGTCACATATACAACTGTAGACGGATATTGGACAAAAAAATTAGTTTTTTCAATATGCTTTTATAATAGTTTTTTTTCTATATGTCGTTTCCTGTTTGGCCATTTTTTGCTATGTCTAGTTGCCTTATTATTCCTTTGTACTGCTACCACCTTTCGTGTTTTTGTTAATCCTCTTCAACGCGCTTTTTTCGTTTTCTTCGCCACCCCAATCTCTCACTTGGCTATGATTTAATCATAATCGTGTAAGCTCGTCGATCGTTATCTATTGCTTTTCGTTGGCTGCCGTCGTTACATCTTCCGTCTCTGATTGCCGCATTATACCCTGTGTCTTCTTCTTGTAGTCAAACTGATCGAACTTCTACTGGTTCGGCTTGCCTGCTCGTTATTTCTGAGGACTTCCCGCGTATTTTTCCCTACCACGTTCGGTTCTCCCCTGCATCCGTCCAGTCCGTCCGCGTCAACGCGTCCCCGGCACTTCTTCTTTGTTTTCTGGTGCCTCTTGTGCATTTTCTTCTCTTCCATGAACAGCTGTTCTGCTGTCTCAATTCGATTCGTGATCCCCGGGGTGCCCGAGTGACTAAAGCAAGAAGCGAGTGCAGCAATTCACCGAGCGCAGTCAATGGAGCAGCAGCGTTGGCCGAGGTCAGTTGCCTCTTGCTTGGATGCATAAATGCAGCCTTCATTTTCTTATCGCGTTTTTTATGCGACTGCCATTCGTGCCTGCCTCTTCTAGTGTGCTGTAGCAAGCCGTCTGGCCATTTTGGTTTATACCACGTATATATATATATATGGGCTTGTGTGTGTGTGTGTGTGTGTGTCTGTACGTGTCCGTAGCGTAGGCGCCTAAAACGTTTGGCCCGAACAGATGAGTCAAAATTGACGCCTGACGGCCGCACGATAGCTGCACCCCTGTAGTATAACATATAATGCGCTAACCTCTCGATGCAAGAGCAGCTGTAGGGGAACGGAACGCAAGAGGGCGCGCAGAGATGAAGAAGGAGAGACCCCCTAATCGGCCGTTACCGCTGCCGCCGTATTGATGTAACAACACAACAAAGAACGCGCGCTAAGCTGAGCCGAGAAATGGCAAACTGCAACCAAACCCACTGACAGACCACCCGGTCGGTCGGTGGGTCGGCCGGCCAGCCAGCCAGCCAGCCAGCCAACAAACAGGCAGACAGACACCAACTAACTGCTAGAACTTGCTGCATCCGTGGTGTGATTCCTCTGCGGCAATCCGCTGCGGGTTCGGAAGCCAAAGATAGGACCCGGTCTGCGCGTAACTTCGCCGTCGCTTGTCTAAGCATTCGGTCTTGGTTCATCAAGAGGAGTCCTCACCGCCATCGAAGACGTCGTTGACGCCGTCTTCGAAGTTATATCCGCCATGCTTCCGACGTGAACGCCCCGTTAAGCGTAGCAGCGTAACTCAACTTAATGTAACACAACCGTGTACTGCGGTAACCGTGAACGGCGATAATAAAGGCAAGTGCTGATCCCCTTGCCGCAATGGCAGCTTGGAGCAGCCGTCACCGGCGCACCGGTACAGTAACGTACAATGCCGTGCTGGTAATATCGCAGTGCCGTAGTAAAATGGGCCTCGCTGCGGTCGATCATAACACGACAGACGCTATAAGAACGCAACATAAGACCGAACGCTCTTGCTGCTCTCGAGGCGAAAGTTGCTCGATACATGGATAACGGTTAGTTCGTAATGCTGTAGCCAGGTGGCGCTGAGCGTCATCAGGACGACGTCTTCTGTCGCGCCTCTCGACTATCGTCGGCGTATTGGTAACGACTGCAGCAAAGGCAAACCACAAGAAATCGCATGGTGCCAATGCTTTGCTACTGACTCTGGAGCTGCCGACTTGTCGCGCCAGCGCCGCTGTCACGACAACCACTGCTTCTGCTATTATTAATGGTGCTCCTTCGAATCGGGTGCTCGAAAGCTGACGAATTGGATTGTGCGAACCGGAACGGTGTCGGCAAGCCTGTCCTCCAGCTGCACGCGGCCACAGTGTTTCCTCGGATTTGATCAGGCGGTGCCGAAAACTAGTTACAACGAGCTGTTAACAATGACAACGACGCCAGCCACAACGATAACAACAATAGCAACAACCACGACAACAGCACTGATTAAAGTAACAAGTGAATTGAAAGTGCAGTAGTACAACAATAACGAATGCGGCCTTTCTCTGCTCGCTTTCACGTGATTAAATTATTCTGCCACCAGCATCGTCCCAGCCATCGGCGTAGTACGCGCCCGCGCAGCTGCTGCCGGCGATTGTAAATCTGTGGATGCCACAAATCCCCGTGTCGTTTGCACAATTATCCAGACAAATACCCATGCACAAAGCGTTCTTTGTGGCGCCACAATAGGAAGTGCCGCGTATTTTTGCGTAGGTGATAACGGTGTTTAGCGTTTACGCAATGATCGACTACTTACTAGCAGATTTGTTCTAATTCGAATTTTACTAGCATTATTATAACAGTTATAAGCACTGTCACCGTGCAATGAACATCTAAGCATAATAGAGGATCTGCATTGATCCAGTTGGCGTTCGATACTGCTGCTCCGAACGTGTTCTATACACAGTGTCAAGATCTATTCCAGTGCGAAATCGTGCCTACGACCACCATTACGCTACTGTGAGAGGATACGTTCCATAAACACTAAGTTGTTGGGCGCACGGGGTAATTCTATAACAACAATAATAGTATAATACACTGAACTCGGCGACCTAAGCGAGACCGCTGCCCACCAATCAGCTGCTATCTAGTCTTGTCCGTCTGGGAACTTCGTGCGTGGTCGCTATTGGTCGCACTTCAACTTCCTGGGCCGCCTAGCACCGCACTATTCGTCACTTACTCATATCTGGCCTACTCCCGGCGTAACTGCTCGCTCTGTAATCATCTAGTACATACCGAACACGACACGGCACGGTATTAATGGTAAGTCAATCAGTGAACCATCTTTTGCATACGCCATTTAAGTTTCTGTCTTTGCTGTGCTGTCCTTTTCTGCGCCGAAAAAGCGGTTTTCATGGCTTCAGCAGCGAGTTGTCTAGAATAGACGAATCTCGTTGTTGTCACTGCCTATGCCGTCGCACCCATAAAGCGATGACGCAATGCGCATACGATCATCATTTGTGTTGAGTGAGAGCTTAAAGAGCGGACCTGAGCAGTTCGCGCGAGCTACTGCTTAAACTACGAGCGGTCTAATGACGGATGGCTGGGCCGACGGATGATCGAATCCACGTCATATCGACCGCTTCTATATGGCGTCAATGCCATCCTCGTATGCTGCTTAAACACTCGGTATTAGATGATTAGAAGACGAACGTCAAATAGGTATCAACGAACCAGTGATGACAGGATCTGAAATTTCTCTCACGGCAGTTCCGACCGTTTATGTTTCAGAGGAGTTCAAAGGACAAGAACTATCGTCTTGACTGTCGATTTTTGCACAGAATCCTGTAAACTCCATGTAGATTTTAATAAAGACTCTAATTAGAGACGCTTGTTATAGTGAGTAGAGACAGTACAATGTGCGAACAGCGTCAAAAAAACAATTGATAAATTGTGCCTAAGGAATGCTTTATGAACAGAAAACAACTATGTACAGTATAGAAAATAGAAAATTATACATCGGGACATGACGCGCAAGGTTGCAACTGGCGCATTTAAAGAACCTAGGCCAAAGTACAACGACTTGTGTAGCGAAAGGTAATAGGCAAGATGAGTCATGGCGAGGCGTCGTAATGAATTGAGCGCTTAATAATAAGCGGAAAATATATTAAGGTATGAATGATCCGAAATGATGGAAAGCCTACACGTGATTTCCATGTTCGTATTGTACAGGTTGCACAATCGGCATTTGGGCCTGAGCGCTATGTTTTCAAATGGGCCATAGTTGATATTTCTTCATACGTTTATATAACACACCTTGATCTGTTGTTATTAATCTGTTTAGCCATATTGTTAGGCGCACAAATAACATGCAGGTGTCGTAGTTAAGCAAAGGTGGAAAGAATGGCTCTACGTACATTTGAATCAGCGAATGTAAAGGAAAACGTCAAATTGTGCAGTCTAACGCATTTTTATCTGAGTCACCCAGAACAAACAGCTATCGTTGGAATTTTGCCCGACTGGTGGCGTAGATTTGGAGTATGTTATAATCCGGGTCAAAAGGTATTCAGCCATGACCTGAGAGAGAGAGAGAGAGAGAGAGAGAGAGAGAGAGAGAGAGAGAGCTGTTTTAAGATGTCATTCCCGGTATACTCGCGATGTTCGTAGTGAAGCGTAACTGATTACACGCTTAGATCTCTCTGCCTAAGCGTATGATCTAGGCATTTTCGTAATATGAGGTTTCATTGATTGTAAGCTTAACAAACCGAAACGACAGAACGTATTCAGCCTTCACTCATAGTAAAAGGAGTACCACACGTTATGGTTAATCGAACACTCCATTATCACTTGGATTGAATTAGACCTTAATAACGGAGATGATGGGGCACTCGTCAGCCGCTAAAGCTCTACACACAATTAAGCTTTACGAATTTATAATATCAGTTGACCATTTAACTTGTACACCTTCAAATTGAAGATGATTAGTCGCACAGGGGGCATATTCTGAGCTAGATTTCGCCGATGGACAAGCCGATTTTCGCTAACAGGTTCGGCTAAACAATTGCCGAGCGCTCGATAGATTCGTTGGACTTTGGCAATAAAACAATTATGACTTGCTAGATTTTATCTTCGAAATTGTGCCAGCATGCTCTACCCATTACCACTGGTATTTTCGATTTGTTTGAGGCAGTTGTAGGTCAAAAATATGCCAACCGAATAAGGAGCGTCTACGTTATATGATGAAATTGTGATCACTTACTTGTCAATTTAGTTAGTCAGATGCGTCTTCGAAAACGTTTATCAATTCCGAAATAATTGAAACTCGAGTTAATTAAATTGAGTCGGTTCAATGAATTGGAAAGGTGCGTGTCGAAACGACCGCTGCTGAAATGGTTAGAAAGAACATTTCTAATTAAGTAATTTCAATTTTGATCGTCGGTACACTTTGTAGAAAACTATGGTATGCATAACATAGGTACGGGCATAATTTCAAATAATCGAATTACGAAAAGGGAAAAAAAAAGTGCAATGTTCGTATTTTGGAAGTGGGTTATACCGACTAGCAGAAATTACTGTTGATGGTGTCCCACTCATTGTTTGTTTGGGAATAAGCGTGCGGAGCGAATGAGCTAAGCCGAAAACAAGAGGCTATATTCAGTGATCCAAACGGTTATTCTTGTTTAACCTTAAACCAATCAAGCATTTACGCCTGGCAACCGTTTGTCCTATAAGGATTAGCTCACACTTGAAATATGCAAGTTCAATCAACTCACGGAATAGGGAGGCAAAATTGAGACTAAATACATCTCGAAACCTCCTCAATATATGTAACAGTATGGGCCTACACCGTACCCTAAAAACTTACGTTATTTCTGAACATGATTGCAGTACTATCCTTCCAATCAGATTCTATAAATGATAATATGCGGCCTACACAATCGTTCCTACAGAACCAATATCGAGCTAATCGAATCGGGTTCAACAGCTCGTTGTAAACGCTACTTTCTGTTTGGCACTGCCATTATTGAAACTCGTAGCTAACCAAATTAAAGAATGAAGCTTATCGTTGCATTTGTTATGGTTATTTTATGTATTTTTTTTTCCTTACTTTTTTTCCTGTTCCAACGAGGCGTATATGCATCAATGAAAACCACGCCATCGTACGTGAGCATGTACCAATAGCACACACTAGGGCCAAGCTAAATTTCAACTCGACTTCCAAATAAAGTAATATGAATCGAAAACTAAAAAATAGTAATCTTTGTTTAAAAAACGCCTAGTCGCATTTTTTGCTTTTTATGTAACGATACCTGTCCAGCGATGTCGGTGTTCGCCGACATCTTGAATTGTCTCAGCAGGTAGCATCGTTCGCGTCCATGGCCATCTCCCTGTACGAGGTGAGCGACGTTTCTCACTTTATGTCCGTCACATTTGCCACCGTTACCACCAACGTTGTGATTGTTTAAAGTGGCACAAAAGACAGGGCAGATTTGCTCGTTTGTGTCAGAATCTCTGCGCTCCTCCGCACCGTTTCCTCTTCACCACTCCTTTACTTTGTTGTTCTTGTTTGTTGTTGCTATTTGTGGGGAAACATATATGACCGCAAATTCCCATGGAGCAGATATTGTTCTCGACAACTGAGCCAGTCTACTGCCTGTAGATGATTTCAGAAATACATGAGCTACCGAAATCTAAGGTTTTTTTTCGTGGTTAATACACAAGGACCGTTGTTAGGAAGCGGGGGGGGGGGGGGGTGCCCTGATCAACCGAAACATCTTGCCGTCTTCATATACAGAACCAGTCACGGGGTCGTTCTGATTTGACAGGGTTAGTGTGCGACGCGCAGCCATTCGATGCCCAACCAGACAGAGTAAAGCGGCTAGCCTTGTTAAATTAGTCGAATAATTTTTACGATGCTAAATATTACTTACAACAAGCTACGTAACGTCGACCAAATGAGTCAACTACGAACGGTGGTTTTCTTTTTTGCGTTTGAACAACGAATGGGGGTGCTGCTGCTGCTATTGTTGTTTGAGTTGGGCTTTGTTTGGGTGTAACGTTGCCTGGTGGTGAGTACCGCAGAGGCAGAAGCATTTGCCGCCGCCGCCACTGGCGTAATCTCTTCCTGTCCTAATATAGTAATCGTCCTCTTAGCGCTATGATGAATTTGTGCATTATCGATTGACTAATCACTGTACGAGCCCTACGTCTTCTTTAGTTGCGCTAATTTACGGACGCTGCTTTATTGTTACCAGTTTTTGCCTTAAAACGAATGCTGATTCTCTCAATAAACTTGCAGATAGGAAACAGCTTTTCTTCGGGGCCATTACTTCGCTAGCGTTGTATTGATGAATAGGCTCGAGTCATAGCGTCTAGTTACATTGCGTAGAATACAAATAAGATGATATACACTTTGAACGAACACTGCGCGCAAATAATTGTTCGACTTCACGGTAAACAGGGAGGCTTCCCGAAGCGTGGGAGCAGGATTTGTCCAAAAAAATACATATGCAGTATGTCGGTCGCTGTTGTTGTAATGATACTAACAATAGATCTCGTCATAACTGTTAGGCGTTAAAGGTCGTAGAGTTCTTTCGAACGACATGCGAATATCTCAAGGGTTTCCGCCCAACCGTTGACGATTCCAGCTGGTCAAGATTGAAATTTACCCCCGATAGAGACATGCGAAGCACGCGAGTCTAATAGAAGAAACTGGTCCCGTTGCATCTCGTTTAAACAGTTAAATAATGAGTTTATAAAATACAATGTATGCAATATTATCTACTTGTTAATGGCTGTCGATGATCAAAAGGTTGACAGAATACTAAGTCAACCTAATGCGGACACGTGCAGCTTTCAAATACTCTATTCGAGCCGAATGGTTACCAGAGATGCTTCAGGTCAGCACCTATTTTCTAGCTGGAAAAGTTTTTTACTCGGAACATAAATTATGATAAATGCGGGTGATTTATTTGGCGATCTTTTACGTACCAGTGACAAAAAAGAACCAAATTTATATTTATAATAATTTATAAATATATAATTAAGCTAGAGAACATTAACACGCTTTTATTTGCTACCGTCCAAAAACGTTTGCTGTACCCTTTTCACGAATACAATAAACAGTTTGGACAGATCGATTTTTTAGCATGAGATACCCTCGGGAGTGTACAATAATGCACCTTGTTAGTTTGCAAAAAAAAAATTCCCAGTCTATAGCTGTTTACGTGGCGACTACTTACACCTTGAAATATGAAGTTAGCAATTCTACGGAAATGAAACCACGAAGTTTCATTTTGCTTCTTAAGTAGTCCACGGTCCAGATCACCTTATATCAATGTTCGTCTTGTAACGAGTCAACGTTTGTGCCTGTCGTAACGCATATCTAAATGTGCTTGATCTTGGTTGACATTGGGGAATGTTATGCGCACTTACTGTTATACGATTTTCAATGGCTAGGGTTATGTAAAAAAAAAAAAAAAAAAATAAGAACCTCATTGTTTAATAAGTCAAATAAAGTTCTGTCAAGATAGCTGTCATCAATCGTCTGAAGGGGTCAACCATAAGCTTGTTTTACACTGCCATAAGACGGATTTCCCACTTCGTGTATGCTGTTTACGTAGCAAGGGTAGGAACACCCGGCAGGCACAGTGCGCCCGAGACGGTTGTGTGTGTATGTTGTATTTAATGCAGGTAGTAAGCGCTGCCATTTATTGAATTTTATTGACATCTTCTGATATGTTTTAGAACTCCAGATGGAGCTTCCATCGACTGTGTGCAGATGCTCTAGCGTGCCATCTTTTCAATTTGGTCGGTGGCGCAGCGTCCGCTAGCATACGATCATTGCATCGTAACCTATTACGCCGTCCTCACACACAGGTTCGTACTATATGCAAGTGTTTTAAAAATTGCTGACCTGTGGAAAAGACAGGACTGATGGGTTTCATATGTTATCTTCTCTGTGGAGAAATGGCATCTTGATGAAAAAAAAAAAAAACAATAATAGATTCCTTAAAACAGTCTATTCTATATATTGTTTGTCAGTAGTTTGCCTAATGCACAGGTGAAAATTACGGTCTGTTCAGTTGCTGTTTTCCCCACCAATCTTACACTCTGTGAGCGTGACATGTTTTATATCATAGCTAATGGGATTCATCTGATAGTTGGTTCTCTTTCATTGTAGCAGAGGCGAGATTACTGGGTTTTTTCAACGGATGCGTGCAGGCATGTATGTCTCGATTCGCTGTTGTCGAAGTGAGACCCTTTAGGTTTCGATCGTAATTTTATGAAACGTAATAATCTTTTTTTCCAGCAAAGGAGTTCTAAAGTTTATTTCGTCAAATATTACCTATACATTTAGCATCGCATATATTTACATACGGATTTCTTCATCAATATTTGCTACCATAGCTTCTGATAGAGTGTTGCCACGTTATGTTTATACGAAACCACGTTCGATGCCCATAAATTGGCTTTTTAAAAGCACGCTGTTATCCACATTTACTCTAGCGATAACATAGCACGGAAGTAGATGACCGAATCCCGTAAGCCATAGCTTTTAGTCTGTCCAATTAAAACAATTTTATGTGAAATAGTTACATCCGTGCCCGCTTCTATGCTTACAAGTATAGCGTAGGTAAATGAGCTAGAACTGCACGAGATGTTATGACCGGGGAACTCCCGTTTTTATTGATTTCCTGACTCCGTTGGGATTTTGGATTATCGCACGATTTCATCGAAATACGCAACTTCATAATCGCTGGAAGTGGAGCGCCGCCGTCCGCCCTATCTCGTACATCTGACCTGCTGAACAGACAACTTAGCCGATATTTGATTTACTAGCAGAGCGACTGCTTGTATTCGCTGCGATCTGGGTTCAGTTCAGGTTGGTTTATCGATGGGGCGGAGTACTCTAGGTCCTGTAAAGTACGAAAATGTTCATCGACCATTTTGAATCGATGATTCTTGCTCGTGGATCTGTTGCTGCTTAGATAGATGAAGTAAATATTCGACCTTTACTTATTTTGGGACTTATTGTAGTTTATAGCATGTTTTGCTATAAACAGAGTTGTCTTTGCGGCAGCCATCGCGCGTTATGAATCGGAAATGACGTCCTTCGTGCACTGTCACAATTGACGCTCCATATCGCCCGAGAAACCGCTAACGTAACCATAATTCCTATCGCAGCTGATAAAGCTGAATTGATGATCTGTTTATTTTATTGTACCGCTTGCTTTCATAGTGAATGAGCAGGTACCTAATACCGTTTAAGCGTACGCGTATTGTGAATATTTTAGCTGTTGAGTCTCTACGTTTTCATAGGTGAACTGGTGGGCACAAAAAGAACTATGATTAATGATTACATTTTAGGGTTAAGGCTAAACCCCATTAAATATTAGTCTGCAGACTCATATCATTTGAGGACTTGAGGAACTATGCGGTATCGTGGACCTCACACTCGTATACTTCGCGCTACCCGACGTGATAGCCTAACTCTGGTCCCTCCAATAACGAGTCAAAAATGGTCCTTTTCATTTTTTTTTTACACAAATAAGATTAAATAATCTTGTCTGTTGTTTTGCTTTTGAGGCTGTTTAAAATTCCTAAGGCTTTTGGGTACACGAAGCATTTTGGGAGATATATGCAGCAAGTTAAATTCGATTGAAGACTTCCTCTTAGTTGACGATGTTAGACCATCACTATTTTAAAAAGAATCGGATCTTTTCCAACTGATAGTAAGCAGTATTATCCGCTATCTATTATATAATGGAGAAAGAATGAAGGACAGCGCCATGTCACCGCATTGAGAGAGCTATCCGGAGTCTGTGTTGTATCGATGCGCTAAAGGTAACGGAGCCTTATACTCGTCAAGCTGAAAATCATGCCAATAGAAGACAGAACTGAACAACTCCGTTTGCCACTATAACCCCCTATCCTAATATATTTTGAATCTGTATATAGTTTGAAACGGAGAATTTCGACTCTGTAGCCTTCTAAGGTCTATTGCTGGCTGCATTATGTTCGTCGACGACCCGCCCTACCATTACGGAAAGCTCGAAAATTATAGCTATTTTCCGCTCGATGTTGGGGCGTTACCACCGATAGCGAATTATAATCCACTCCTGGATGGAGCCACCTATCTACACAGTAACCGTGGCCTTTCGTAGCACGAGGCCCAACTATGAAAATAATAATGAAGCAGTGATATTGAGACACACTTCTTCACGGGCTCGAGTAAGAAAAACATGATCAATCCATGTTACAAAAAACGGGAGGGGATTGCATAGCGATGATTTCACAAAGGAATAATCGAAGCTTATGGTTTAAGTTGAATCTTGCAAATCTGCTATCAACAGACTGAAACAGATCAGCCTTATTGTAAATAACATGAAATGTTTGGCGGATGTAAACGAAACTGTCTGGCTCTAAGTTACGCTTGCTAGACAATCTGTTACGACGGTGTTCGATCAGAACAAACGGATTTAGTTAAAGCGTATACATTGGGTAATTAAAAATAGAAAAATGTTTTACTTAACTGAGACTATATACAGTACGAGCTGACATCTTTAGCTTTTTGCCAATACGTTTGTCTTCCTTCGTTTAGAGATACATCAGAAAAATAGAATTCAATAGTATTAAACAGATTTAATGAAAAGACCCTGATTTAGATGATACTAGGAAGATTAGACTTCGTCTCTTCAAAGCAAACTTTGCTTTTGGTCACTTGCCTGTTGACAGTGCTGCAATAAGAGCTGCAATAATTTTGCTAACGGCATTGGGGGTGCAGAGTGACATTGGCACAAAAGTGCCACCATAAGACACATAAAAGTTAATTCACAACTTCTACGTTCAAGATGATTATGTGGCCATAGTTACCACCTCAATAGCGGATCTCGGCGAGTGACGGCGTCACATCGGGGACCAAGAAAGAAACATCAGCATTTGGGCGCGCTGACCGATTATACATTGTACACTGAACTTCTAAGCATATACACAGAGCACACAGACTAACTGGGAGGTACAGCGATAAAAATAGCCCTGTTATTCCTGAAAATTTCCTGCACATCGTAATATGGATGAGGTGCTACATTTCCTGCTGCGGTTGTCTGGGTAGAGCTATTGGAGATGCTGCACTTGGAATCTGTTCGATCATTGAATCGGTAAATGTTGCGGTAGGCATAAGCATACAACGTTGCCGTAGACTATAGTGAAATACTATAGAGAATTAGGTAAAACATGCACGTTACTCCGGTAAGATGTACGGTAAGCCCTCTTGGTAAAAAAAAAGAACGCTTATGCGCCTGCGAGCTTAGAAGGGCACATACCTTGAAGGCCATTTCTAAGCAAGCTATCAATAGTTTATCCATCAAGTAGCGGTTCGGACTTGCCCATTAGGCAAGAGACGCCGTTAGTTAAGCCACTATTTTTAAGCTGCTCGAAAATATAAGCACGCATCTACATCGCCGGTACATTCTGATTTAACAGAAAGCGCCCCAGATGCAAGACTATACTACACAATTTTCGTCGACAGATTTTCACGCGATGATAAATAAGGATAGCAAACATTTATCTTGAAGCCGGTTAGCCGACACACTATAATGATTAAATCAAATAAAGCTTTTTAGAAATTCAACCATCATCTCTGTATTCGTGTGTCTACATCAATGACTTTCGAGTGAGAAATTTTCAAAGTGGTATTCGAGTTGTGTAAAACGATGAACACATCTATAACAAGCCCTTTTATGATAATTTATTCGGAATCTGTGTCTAAATAGATTTACTCATCATATATCATATTTATCAATTTACATTGCGGTAAACAAAAAACACTTAGGTAAAGTTGCACTTAAGAAAGTCTGTTGTCCCTTCATGACAATGAAGATGGTAGCGACCATTGTTGACTACGATGCAGTTTATATTTTTTGTTTTTTGCGGCCACAATCCTGACGATCACTAATGTATTTTTTATATTAACATATCATCCTTCCTGACGGTATCAGCCAAACCTACAAGAAAAGATTCGGTTGCCACCATTTGAAATTGACAGCCTTAACATGTACGACCATGTCGGCAGTTCAACAAAAAGTTAAACGATTTTACGTCCTAAATAAATTTACCTTTTCTTCCGTTTGTACTTTGCAACATCTGTCTGCCAAGCAACAAATCAATACGACGATGACATTGATCGGATCGAGTGAATGATGTCGTTTCCGTAGGATTGACGCGTGGACTGATCTCACTTGAATGGCCTTTCTCCCTTCGTCAACAGCAGCGAAACCGCCATGGGTGAAGCTGGCATCAACTACGCATATGACAAAAAACAGTACGATTGCATTACACAGTGGGCTTGGTAATACGTTTGCTGTTTGCGACTTTCCGCGGAGACGACGGGGGACAGGGTTAGGTTCTTTTTTGTTGTCCTAGTCACAGTCACTCATTTGGCAACTTCATTGACACCAACCGAGTGTCGCATATTGTGATAGGTCCTTATGTTTTAGTCCACGTTGACGCGCTGGCTGACGACGTCGATCAGTCAAGTTAGCACTTGGCCGTGGTCGTTGTGGCACGGTGGATCTCGGACTATTGGTCCTACGATAAAGTACCAACGCCAAGCACCAGCGATGGTTAAACTGAAATTCGACTGAACAGACGTCAGACGTTTAGTGCGTATTTGACAAAAGATCAGCGAGCACCGCTGCCCAAAGGTATCAAAAATGACGTCAACAACAACGACAACAACAGCAAATATACGCCATCGTTGGGTAATGAATATGTAAAAAATGATCAACAACGAAAAACGTATCACCAACTAGGGGCAACAAAATATTTCGCCATGAACGAACGACTGACCAAGAGAAAAGAAAGCAGATGGTTGTCAAGTCGACCGCCGTTGAGGGTATACCAGTCGGCGTGCCGTTCCGTTCACAGCCTTCACAGCAAGAGCGCCGAGAACGATATTAAGACCTGTAGTAAGCAGACCTGGCAGGATATAGAAGACCTCCCTCAAAGGGATTCGTCATCAAATAGTTACCTGCAATATTTAACATCATCGTCGTCGTGAATACCTGAAGTACATTTCCATATTTTTTTGCAATTTCATACTTCTTGTATCGTATCCTTATAATCTTTAGCAGTGGTTTTGTAAGATTTCCTTAAGATAGCGTATTTCCTTGTGATCTTCATTTAGGTACTTCGCAGTCAAGTCAGCTATGTGGATTAATGCGGACTGACACAACATTTATGCGTCATATCGCCTATGTCCCTACATATATAATTTACATTATCCTTATGTCGCATTCGGTTATAAACTGCGACGCTGCGGTGACATTATCACGCTGTATCAATTAGGAAGCCAATCGGAGCAAATGAAGGTCTTAAATCGAAACAGGTCATAGCAATAGTGTCTTCTTATTTATGAGAGTCATGGACAAGTGTTGTAGGATGATGTAGAAAATCGTTTTGGATTATCTGTAATTTTTTCTACAGTGGCCAGAAGGCTTAAACACAACGATATCTAAAGCAATATTTCCAGGATCCTGTCGTTTACTGTTCATGAAGTCCTGCAACAGCTTTTCGGAGTTCGCCGTCGGGCTTCCATGAACTACCTAGTGGTTTAGCAACAGATTTGCAACGACGACACAGATGACAATTGGACAGTTGGCACTTGATATGGAGTTAGGCTGAATTTTGCAGTGCTGACTTAACGCGTAAAAGACGGTGATAGAGTCCGGTCGCAGGACAGACGCTTCGTTTTAGTAACGCAGCAACTGAAAGGTGCTTTGTTGTTTGCATGTTTCATTGACCTGACAATATATGGCTTCTCGTACAATGCGATGGGTCTATAACGTTGAGCTGATATAACTGACAATACACTCCTCAAACAAGCGGCAAAAGATCCTGTTGTACGACACCTCTGAGGCCCTGGGTTGAGTTCTAAGCAATTATTTGTTTAAGACTAAGTGACGGATGTGAAAGAAAATACTATAAATTGTACAGAGCAAAGGGGTTCTTTTAGTATTCATGAAAGGTGTTTTTGACCATTTGAATTTTGCGGTCCTAATAGGTCTGCGGTATTACACGGGTAGGCTGTCATAACGTTTGGTTCACTGGCAAGCCAACTGTACACAAGTGAAATCCAACAAACGTATAAATATACGTGTGTCTTCAATATATATAATAACACGTTCATATCATCAGACGTAGAACGTACGCAAAATTGTCGTGTTACGGTCTTCTCGCGCGTTAGCTAAGAGTACGAAGATCGAATATTGCACGGCAGGATGCCAAGGGCTGGAGGCATCTATAAGGAGGAATATCTGATCAATGCAAATAACGAACGTCAGAGGCACGTGTCTGTCGTAAAGCGGGTCGATTTCTGCGAAAATATACGTGAATAACGCCAAACAACCGTTCGATGATCGCTAAAAGAAACGATAAATAAACATAAATGCAAGATAACATACGTCCAACGGTTTTAATCAGCATTACTATGGTTTCGGCCTGAACAAAATCCGAAGGCTATAAACAACTACATTCCTGTTTGTTTTTTCCAGTTGTATATTCGCGGTATGAAAGAGAAGCTGGATACACTTGAAAACGGAAAATGTGCTTAAGATGGCCAGCACAAATAATAAAGCCCAAACTTTACTGGGTCGGATAGGCGTTAGATAATCAAATACCCAGGTGGATAGAATATATATCGAATCTTCCCTTATGGACGGACTTCGTTCGAAGTGGAAATGGCAATATTGACATGGAAGCTCATCACAGGGACCTTGTACAGTCGTATCTATACGGTACTACAAGAGAGCGGCGCCGCGTATCTGTGTGCCGTTAGCCACTATTTTTTCCCCCCTTCTCTCGTACTTTTAACTAACATATAAAGCCTACGAAAAAAGTTGACATACGCTATCAAACATGTATCAAAGGAGAGGTCTGTGTCTATCATTGTTGATTTCATTAGTTAGAAGGGTCGGTCGGTTGAGACCCTGTAGCGTTCATTTGTACATATTTAATGTGTGATATATTATTATATTTTTTTAGCTGAACTTATTTTCTTCATGCACCGACACGACGGTGCATAAGTGATAGATATATCCTGGATCAACTCCTTGTTATTCGACTGTAGGTATAGCCAAATTGCCGGCGCATTCGGGTTAAGGCAGACATAAAATAGAATTCAGATGTATTGGCGCCTGACGGTGGTCACCGATTGAACGGTCACTGACATTGAATGCTCCTTTTGTGAACGGTTCTTTTAAAGGTAAACAAATATTGCTTGCATATTATTTTCCATCATTCTTGGAAAAATGTTTAGTATTATTTTTAAATACCTCATTATTGAAGATTTATGCCGAAAAGCGTAAAACTAGATTACTGTAAATTAACTCCTGTGTTTTTCTGAAGCTGTAGCTTTTTTCAAAGTAAAAATTTCTGAAAGTCTCGAGAAATTCCGTATCTGGCCTGAAACGTACATATAGGCATGCTGCCTGATAGCAAGCAGACCCGAAAAGGCTGTATATGATATTATTGCGCATTCAGCTCCAAAAAAATTGACCATATGGAAACCGCATGAATTTTACTACAAGCTACGTGAATGACCGTCATTAAACCTTACAGCTTAGAAATAATATTGTTTTTCTCATAGTTTAAAATATAATAATATTTATGTAACGAGCAAACTGTTTAGCCCTAACTGCTCGCCCATATCCTCATTTGATTAACAGGTATGTTCTTTGCCCTAGGTACATATTCATATTACGCTAAGTTCACACCTAATATATATTGCAACGCTTATTGAGGTTCTGTTGCCTGCGACAGGTCTCTTCGAGCCGGTTAGCTTAATTAGCCTTCACTTGTGTTGCTCAATCTTGATAACTTTTACTAACACAAATCCTTGCTTGAGCATGATAGCGGAATTACTATGTTACAGAACATATACCCCATTTCCTCTGCGCGTTACCCTATACACATCATACAGAAAAACGCACATAGCTAGGCGCGACGCATAGATGTATGATGTGTTTTTCTGATCACGTCAGTGGAAGTAATTTATTTTTTTACCCGTTGCCAGGTAACGACTTCGGTCTGCACACAAGCTCAAAGACAGATCAATGGACAAAAGCAGTTGTTTACCCGATCAATGTCACGCTGCCGCAGCTGGTCTCTCGCTATGGGCTCAACCCGATTAGCCTCATAGGCACATAAATGCATTTACTCACATATCAACTACCTTTGTGCTGGTATAAAATAAACTTACGTTTCTTCTGTTTATCACGGTGTTGTTGAATGTACACGCCCGCTCGGGGCTTTGCATCGTTGCGGGGTCGGTAGACGACCGCCGCCCCCATCTGCAGCTTCAGTGGTCAGTGTGGGACTGATTCACGGAAATGACCCCATGCGACCTCTGCTTAATGTTGTTTTCCTGCGACGGCGAGAAAATTTGCTGTGTTTTGTCGTTCGTTCGGCCATTCTGTCTGTTTGTACCCACTGCCATTTTAGGATTCGTGCTGGCTCAAATATATCGAAAACGACATTTACGGAATAGGCTGCAGCGTATCTCACTTAAGTGGCCTGATTTATTCAGCTGCTGTATTTGCGTTTGCTGCTACAACCGGCCGGTTTCGATGTCATTTTAGCTTGCTATGGTGTCAAAGGGAAATCAGTCACGGATCCGATCAAAGCTGGTCTTTAAATGCAAAATTGAAAATAGCCACGCACGTGCATAGATACAAACGAGGACGCTGCTTCGACAAATCGTCTTATGAACATCGGGCAATATCGTGTACATACACGCATGTACATCGGTCTATTCGACGAGGATACATTCAGCTCAAGTAAACTTGATTCAAACATACAAGCCCTAAGATCGGTAAAAAGTTTTCAACGGTTTCTAATTTTGTAGTCTAACAGTTTGTAATTTGAAGAGTTAATTACGTAGTTTGGGTAATGAGTGGACTAAGCTGGCAGTGTCCTATGGTGATTTCCGAGAAGGTACCTAAAAAGGCTGCTTGTGACGGCGGTCGGACGCAATTAGAGTCCTCCCGAATGTCTATATTGATTTATTTTATTAGAACCTCTGTAACAAAAGAACAGTGAAAATTACAGGATCATTTAAGAGCGTTGATTTGCGAGCGGGACGAGGTAATCCAATTAGAGTTCGAATGGCAGTACGCTGGACGCATTACAGGATTGCTGAACTATTTTTAAAAGTTTTTTTTAAAAAGAAATTGTGCTGTGCCAAACCATGATGGTGTACAAAACTATCGCTTTCAGACAGAGACCCGAAAAAAACACGAGACGAAATAAATTGCACAGCAATAATGTATATGTAGCATTTTGGGCATAATTTAAAGAAATCCCTAAACTAGTCTAATATCTGGTTAAGTCTCAAGCGGTTATTTGGTATTTTGAGGATTATTTAAAGCTTGTAAAGAAGTAGATACCGTTTGATTTGAAATTTTTACAGGAAGGCCAAGTGTATCGTAGTTGCTTTTAGTGTTAGCCAGATCACTGTCAAAGTCTTCTCCGTTAGTGAATAGCTTGCAAATCTGCGTTACAATAGTGAGCTCATCATCATGTGATTTAGTTGCACACTTCTTAATGTGAAAGGGAAGTACATTGGTCTGAAGGGCCTAAAACTGAACCTTTTAGAGCCTTACAGTTTGTTGAAATGTTCAGGACAGCATTGCCAATGAATACAGTGAAATGAAGTGTTGATACTCGTATTGGCAAGCTATTGTATTGAACACGTTCAAAAAGTTTCGGACGGAAGGGTCTGACAGGTGAAGTGTCTGCTACTTTCCTATTGGTGGATGCTGCCAGCTGAATTCAGATGAATACCAGCACTCCACAGCGGGCACCAACGATTTTCATAATAGCCGCATTAAACGAGAGGAACACTTTTGGCTTTTTATTGCCAACGAGCTTCTCACCAAGCTACCATAAATACGCTACGGGGGCGGCGGCAGTCGAGCCTGGCTTCATCCATCGAATGAGACGAGAATTGCATTTGCAGTTGGATCCTTACAACAAAGGGTATAAACTTTTCGAAACGAAGATATGTGGACGCTATTCCGTTAAATGGCAACTGATGACGAAGCTGCTGCTGTTGACGCCACCGTTGCTGTTACTGCTGCTGCTGCCAACGAATTTTGGTCCCCACACTAAATGTGGTCTTTTTTTCTTGATTCTTCTCAGAAATCCCTTGGTGTTGTTGTTGATACTGCAATGAGTTGCCATTGCGACATTCCAGTGTCACGATGATAGGGTTTGTGCTTGGCGGGCCGCGCTAAGGGTCAGGAAAAACGGAAGAAACTCCCGTAATTTTCTGGTCGTGTTTTCAAGTGGGGGGTGAGGTACTTGTTAATGCAAGAGGAAGGACTCTACGATGCGGAGTTGATTTTTTACGGCGACAATAAATTCTCACTGATTTGCTACTACGACAACAACTATTATAGCTGACCGGTAAATGATAAGTTAGTTCAGCCGATTGGGCAGGGAATCTGCACCTGTTAGACAAACCAATTGATACAAATAGTGCGGCACCATAAAATGATTGAAATTGTATGTTCGATAATAGATACTGCAACGTACGTTCAGTATCAGAAGGACAATTCGTCTATCGGACAATTAGTTATGAAGACCGACGATGACTTCATAGAGTACCTGGTATGGTATCATGTTAAAGGATCACAATGCTATCAGCCTATGTGGGCTGTGTGATGGCAAAGATGTAATCAACATTACTAAAGTGTCCTTCGGTGCATATTGAGCAAAAAATCGTGGTAATCATCATATGCTTGCTACTGCATAAATTGCCACACGACATTTTATTTACAAATTAAAAAAGTAACATTGTCGGACTGTTCGAATATACAGAATTATTTTTTTGGGGGGTCAACGACCATATTGGATAGCGCTATTGAATTTTTAATGAAGTTTACTGAAGCAATTAATTCGTCGTAATTAACACAGCCGTTTATATGGACAGAGTCCAACAGTCTGAAATCAGTCTGTTGTATTACGAAAATCTGCATAAATAAGAAAAAATAATCAGAAGTGTGAGGTGTTCGATGACCGGTGACGATCGATGATTTGTGATTCGGCACATCAAACAGTTGTTCGCCATTTTTTGGCCTTAAAGAAGGGGAAAAAAAGATAGAAGATGCTTTTTTAAAAACTAGATGTGTTTACACTCCCCGCTAGTTCCCGACGTAAACGACGTCCCGACGCAAGTAACGTATTTGCCTTTCGATTGTTGAGACACGTCCGGACATAAGCACACGTTCATTTTGTCCGTACTGGCAGTCAGCCGTATGATGAAATCCCTGACGGCGGTACCGGACATTGAGCTCAAAACCAAGAAACTCTGACGAAAAGAAATTTCTTCTCTATTCAAAAAAGGCAAGTACGTACTTGCGGACCTTGTTTTCTTTCTTGCTTGATAGCCAAACCTCTATAATTTGACACAGATTTGAATATTGCTCTGTTCAATTTTTACTGAGATAAATTTTACGTTAAAGTGTAATAAACATTTACAAGAAGGGAAGAGAAGTGGATAATTACAAGGATACCAGCCAGTCATCTTTGCCGTCATCTTTCTTCAAAATCCACTTTGTACAGTTTCTTTACGAAGGCCGATCCTTTCAGTGTTTGTATCTATTCGCGCCAGTCTTGCTAGGCATATTTTGCAATAGCTTTTTCTATCGTGACGCTTATAGCAATAGACAGAAATATATAGGCCGGGAAGTGGAGACCTGTTTATAGTACATACGTTGCGTTGTCAATGTGGCATGACTACTAATGCGATTTCTCGCTTGCGTTGTCAGTATATTGTTATATATATTGTTATGCTCTTGAGAGCCCATGTTTGAACTCGAGCCATAACGATAGACCTATAACGAACGTATGATATAATCTATGTGCGGAGATGCCTTGGCTAGCTGCGATACAAGGCTGTATTTCTAGGTCTGGTAGAGATAATGATTATCTACGCCGTTACGCGCGTCAGAGATGTTTAATCTTGTGAAAAATCGCAAGGAGAAAATAATAAAAATGCAGAAGGGCACACTTGTCTGTGCAACACTCATGCCGCGTATGGGAGAAATTTACAAACTGGACGATGAATTCCCAACGGTAGTGGTTACCAGCTATATATGCACGTGCGAACGTCTGAATAGCCGCATATGGCTACCGATCTTCGAGGCTGGGCAAGAAAGGTCAAGGTTCGTTGAGTTATTATTCTACAAACACTACATATTTTTATTTAATTCTATCGTCGTCTGCGAGGTCTATTCGATAATAACAATATTTCTCCAGAAAAACTTATAAGAAGGGCATTCGAAGCGTGTTGCAGTTTGTTCGCTAAATGTCAGTTGTATATTTTCATATAAGAAGCACAAATATGGGAATTAGAGATCTAGAAGATCAAACTAATGATTCTATCAACTGCATAGGCCCAAGTCAGGCCAAAAGTTGTCATGAATATATATAGTCTCACGCTTGGTCCACTTCCGGCTGAGTATAGTGATCGAACCATGGCTTGTCTATGGCCACCGTATACTCTGGGCAGTTTTTTTTTTTATTATTATTGATTAAGGTTCTGCAAACTGCACGTAGAATCTGACACATTTTTTACTCATTTTTATTATACATGTATGTGTGTGTGTGTCAAGTTAGTCTTTCAGGCTGTATCTGTGCAAACGTTCGTTACTTAAAATATGTGGCTACCCTATAGGTGGCTAACAAACCGCGATTGATTAAAAAAGTGGTTCGTTGTAATACAGTCATCACTGGAAGTTTTTTTTCTGTCGGCGTATCTTTTTTATTTCAGATATTGATTGCGTACTAGCGTTGTGTCATATGAATGGCTCGGAGGTACGTAGCCGACTGTAACCTAGGTCGTTGTCCTACTCTCGAGTAGCGTTGATTCAAAGAAACTAACTTGGTATGACAGAAAGGATAGACTTACCAAAATCTATTGAGATAAGATAGTCGTGACGATGATGAGGTTTTAATAATTTGTATACGGCATGCGTGATTTTGTTTAGTTTCTGCGGTTTTGTAAATAGCTAACTTCAATCGGCGGCAAGTATCCCTGTCAGAGGAAACCATTTTCAGGCCTGAGTTCACTTTCTAAGGCCGAGTTTATCTTTTCGTTCCAAGCTTCGCGGCGTGCATCATGAATTGTTTGATATAACACCCGCAACAGACAACACAAACAATATCATTATGGTGTTGATGATGTCCTTTTTTCAAGTAATAGGCTAAAGAAAGACAGTACAAGGCAGGTTGTCGTGCTTTTAACGCGGTCGTGATGACCGGCAGCTTTACCGCACATTTTTCGTTGAACCACAGAGCCGGAACGCGGCTAGCCGGCTGGCCGGCTGGCCAGCTGGGTACCTTCTAGGGTGCCTAAACACAACACTGATAGCACAGTGCTGGGCATTCTGCCCGCTTTGTGTTAATAGCAGTATTTACTTTCCTACTTTAAAACCACTACGTTTTTCGCCGAACCGTTATCGGGACGTCGCTACAAAAAGTGCCACTTCGGTAAACGGTTACGTAAAGTTCAAGCTTGGCCGAACACGCTGTAGCGTTCGACCGGATTTGCGACGTCGATAAGAGGCATGAAGAACAAAAGAAAACATCTCTTGTTGTAACACAAGCTAACACAACGACAAATTTCGTCCCCCGATTTTGTCCGATAAATTGCAATAAAGTTTATGAAAATCAATGATAGAAAGATGAAGCGAAGAATCATGGACTATTGATGTCATCAATTTGCGTTGTTATGTATCGTAGGCGGGGCTCGAATCAGCGATATTTCTGGCATCTTTCAATCACAGACCCTACCACTAGCATGGATCAGGGTTAACATATTCTTTGTGCGGGGGGACGTTGTGGGTACCGTCAAAATGCATCACCTACCAAATCAAAGAAGATAATATATCGCTCCTGCTGTATTAACTTGTACCACCGCTGCCGTCTAAAGTAGAAAAGCGTCTGAATGTAAGTTTTCCAGACTTGCAAGCATTTTAGAAAAATGTACGATGAAACTACCTTAATTAATTATATATTATAGCGAAACTAAGTAAACGAAATATTGATGATGTAAGTTGATTGTTCGCTCCTCGTTCGGTTCAGTAAATATATAAATATAAAAAAATAATTCAAATATATGTTAAAAGTAACTCCGGATTATCATAAGAGCTTATAAAAACGACAAGCGCCCTGGTGAACGCGTTTTAGATGTAGACACCCTGTCGATATACTTTTCCTTGCAGTTATTTAGGTCGATGTCGGGATTCTTAAAGGATTAATGATGGATAACTTATGGAGACGTTTGATAAAGCTCTGATAGTTTCAAGGAGGAGACTCTGCTTGTCCTGTTTGTCCCAGTTGCTGTGGTTTAGGTGAAGAGAAGCAAATTTCAAGCTATTACTCTTGCGGGAGTACCAATGAACAGTAAAATAGCCCTCAGTATGTATATTCGGTGCGGCCAGCACACAATAACACGGTAAAAAGGCAATCGTCGTTGCCTAAATGAGTTTTTATTAACTAAGCCATAAATATTTAGTAAATTATCTTCATCTCATAATAACTGAGTTAAGAAAAAAAAAAAGAGAAAAAGGGGACGCGATGTACACTTCGTGTATATTGATAAGAGTAACGTCAATTTGTGCCAAAAAATGCGACGTAGCGGCCATATTTGAATTCCTATTGATCATTTTTGTAATCGAAAAAAATATCAGTCAGACATTTTATAGGGATTTTAGCAGGGCCAGTCAAGTGCTGCAATAACCGTAAATCAAGTAACAATGAATGATAGTAAATTAAACATCGATAATCCGAATGCTGACGTCAGATCTTTGTGAAAACACCAAAAGAACACATTTTCTTATGGCGTCATGGTCGACGGGTCTGATGCGATCTGCGGTTTGATGTAGTTCACCTTCGGGGCAGAGGAGTCCTAAGTATTAACGCATCTCACATGGGCATGTATTTATCCAGTTTCGGATATGTTTTATTTAGGCTGAAATGGCAGGAAAGGAATCTAAAAACATCAGTTTATTTTTACATATACATTAGATTATAGCTTGCAATTTAATGGACAAAAGTGAGTAATTTGGTGTTCATATAGTAATGAAATATATATATATATATATATATATATATATATATTAGATGAGCGGACGGAAACAAACAGCATGCGTACGCGGACAGACATGAACATCTATAAATACTGGGTGACTGATTTGGCACAGGCAGACCTATTGGGTCGTAGAGGTTGAGACGAACCAGCCTTGGGATGCTTTTGTCAGGTTTAGACAAAGGAAAAATGAAGTTACATAAATCTTACGAAATACATCAACCTAGCCCAGCGAGACATTGTTCAATGTATTTGTGATGCTAATCGGGTTAAGTAGGCCTGGCTTCTTTTTTTTTAGCAAATGTTTTATCCTATTTTAATGTATAGTGAAGTTTACATCTCACTACATTTATTGGGAATTTTTTTACAAACATGTACATTGTACCTCCAGTTTTGCCAAGCATACGCATTCCAGTGCTTATATATCGAGAGACGATATGCAGGGCGGAATAAAAGTCTAAGGGTCTTTGTTTTAATTTAGGTCATGTTTTACTCGTCTGCTATATACAGATATTAAATAACGATTCCCAAAACAAGTTATTTTTGAAACTATTAAGAAACTTTTGCCCCTTTCTATATATAAAATTCATTTTCAACTTAAGCTCAACATTTCAAAAGGAATGGCTGCGTTCAGTAAGGACTACCACAAATCAGTTAAAAATCTTTGTCTGCATTGACTCAATTAATAGATATTTTTTCAATAAAAATGTAATTTATTCTCCTTTAAGATGTGCTTCCCATTCAACCTTACTAACGTGAGCGGTCTAGTAGACGGGGCCGCAGCGCAATCCCGTCGTTATTCCTCAATCACGTTAATATCTCCTGAACATCGAAGCAATCACAGTGAAGTGAACAGCAGTAATCTCTGCACACGGATGTGCTGCTACCCCTGATGTAGCTGCCACTTTTGCGGGGGTCACCATACTGCCGCTAGCAGTATTTCTGCGTTTCTAGTGACAATATGAATGCAGCCGGGGGTTTTGGTGGGGATTCAGGGTGTGCGAGCGCCGCCACTGTGTGGCCATTTTGCGTCGACATATTGATGAAGACCGATGATGCGCCTGAATAAAATTTAGTACAAAAAATGCAATGTCTGTTTGCTAGGGCCGTCGACCCGTAAATGGCGAAACGGTTTTTCATATCTGGACAGGCGGGCTGAGGGAAAAATTTAGTGATGGCACGTCATTGCAGCATATTCATCAGATGGACATATACAGCCACTTATAAGACATTATGGCAGCACCTGACGAGTGTTTTTGTGTACTGCCTACTGTTAATGACACCGTAAGCCGTAAACACGTTGTTTCTCAGTGATCAGCGCGTGTACAGTACATAGCTCGGGTGACGAGAGAAGGTCGCTCGTGGGGTTGGGAGGTTTACGGCTGGTGAAAATTTCGCAGCAGCTGATAACAAGCGAAAACGATGAGGCTGATAATCAGCACTCAAACGAATTTCGCAATGCAATCTATAATTAATATTGTATTTGTGTTTTCTGAAAAGGACTTCATCCGGCCGATTTAGCTGTATACTCAAAAGTTTCCGGCATATTACAAATCATGGGGTGTGATGAAGCCTGAGAGCAAATTTTTCGGTGACAGCTGGAAGCGGGCAGTTATGTTTGCGTTTTTGGGTGCAAAGTTTGAAATATTGTTTTCTATTTTTCATTTAATAGTTGTACACCTGAGGCTCATATCGTTTAGTAATGTTGCATGGCGGTACCTGCCAGCTTCGAGGAAATTGTTTATGTACGATTCATCGTACCTATGCTGTTAGGCTTTGTACCCATGGCGTGTCAGGCTCGGTTTGAACATAGCGAATAGTATGATATAACAAACGACGTACTAAATACAGATGTGCCTAAGCTTTTTCGTAAAAAAATAGTCGTCACGTGCTATACTTAAATAGCATAGTTTGTTTCGCATTTGTCAACCGCGAATCGTCCCATAAGAACATATCTCGTAACAACGTATATCGACGTAGAAAACGTCGTAGAAAAAACAGAAGAGAACCGCAAAGCAAATAAGGGAAAGAAGCCTAGGGAGGACTGTCAGAAGCAGGACAAATTTTAATAGATATGGTTCGAGTGGATTACATGGATTAATCATTGCATTATTCGCTAAAACAAATACAATTTTTAATGCCTTGAGCGGTTGCCTGGAGCGTTAAGGGACTCGTCAAGGGGCTGACATAATGTCAGTGGAAATATGTAGCATAGCTACAGGGAATTTCGATAGCATACCTATTACTAGGCTGCAGATTGAAATAATTTCGAATTGTTAGCTTAGTATTCATGGAAAATTGAATCGCGACCTTATTTATTATTCTGAAAAAAAAATCAAAGGTACACCTATAAAATGTTTGCTTTGCTACGATCGATCGTTGATTCTGTAGGCATTTCCAGACATTCGACAATGCAGGAATTCCGTCCATTGCATATCCGTAAAACCTTAATACGTAACGAAGTTTAGACATGAACGAAATCGCCGATAAAAGTCATGCCCGCTATGTAAATATCGAGATTTTCTCTGATTTTCAGAGAAGAAAGACGCGGCTAAACCTCTTTACATTCATTGTCCAGTATAATAGCTGAAACCGTATAGCATCGATAACTTATTTATTATGTTTTCTAAAAGACAGCGATTTCTCTACCGAGACAGCTGCTAGTTCAGCTGCTGATTACCATATAACATACCTATTAGAGCATCGACGCAGGCACCTCTAAGTAAATCATGTTCAGGTTTTTAAGCTTTCTGTCCGTGTTCCTATTAACCTACACATATTGGTCGAACGGAGTCAGGTCGTGCTACAACCTCGCCATTAACTATGCGGTTTCAAGTGGGGTTCCGGCTCGTGTTAGGCCAAAGCAGACAACTATTGCCCCTCTGTTATTTCGCGTCGAACGGCTCGTAGCCCGAATGAGATTATCGTCAGCAGTGCAGTTCGTTGGTATCAATCTAATCTTCGTTCATGTACTTTACATTCATGAATGACTAAAAGGTACCATGCATAGCAGCCCTTTTGAATGATTTGTCATCGGTTTTGTTGGCGTACGACAAAGATCGTTACAAATCCTATTACCATTTCAATGTGGGCGTCTTTGTGCGCAACTTTTGCATATCTATTCGCTGTCAGCGATTGTCGAAGTTTGGAGCGCAGATAGTAAGCCTGAAGAACATTTCTTTTTTTGATAACCTCAGTATACTATAAAACAACGCAGCGTATCCGACTAAGGTATACTTTACGTTTTCCTAGCCAGATGTGCGTCCTATTAAAAGCTGTTCCTAACGCGATCAAGGTCCTACTGTTTAAACATGTGCCGAAACGTGTGATAATTTGAAGTTGCCAGCAATACGATGAATACGGTAGCTAAAGGAAGCAGTTTCCTTATTGCGGTGTGTGACAATGGCCAAGCTATTTTGGCCATAAAAAGCGACCATTGCACGCAATAATGAGAAGTGGAAACTGACAGCCGTCTATTCTATACGAAAGCAAACTTTGTTTAATAAAGCCAAGTTCAGAGGAATAATTGTCACTAGTAGTTTGGCATGTCGACGTGCAACGAGACGTGCAACTACGCGGTTGTTTCACGCCACAATCAAGATCTTCGAAACTGAAAAAATGCCATAAACTAAATAAAATTAACGGTGGACGCCATTAAGGTTTACGACAATTTTCGCGAAGATAGGCTAATTTGTTTCGCTGAACTTCCCAAATATGCTCCATATAATAATATGAAAACCAAATATGCTCAAATTATACTTCAACTATTATCTATAGATACAAGATATGGCTTACTACTGTATATTTGTGTGTGTTTAGTGCTATCAGATAATATATATACACATGTATATGTATAGAAAATCCATAAGTGCTCATTGACGCTGCTATGTATGTATATTACATTCATTTTTGATTGAAACAAAACTTTATTCTAACAAAGCATGCGATTTCTACTAGAAGTAAATTGACGAACCCACCGGCTTCATAGTTACTCCATGTTATAAGATATCGTGAACATACGACGTAGCAGGATCGACCTAAGAACAGTCGAAGGCTTTTTTACATGCGTCTTGCGTTTAATTGCCTTTGAGCTCAGCTTGGTTCTTTTATTAAATTATTAATTAGAACAACACTTATAGAAACCGCTAGAAAGTACGCCAACACCTAGAGTAACGGTATAATTACAGGGTGTTCGATAGTCATTTCTGCAGCCGTAGAATAATTCGAAGCCGCTGTTCGCACAAGTTTCCTAAATTCATGTTATTACATGACGCACTTACACAGTACGAGAACACTTACTTTGTGTCACTTCAGAGCCAGAATCAGAATTGAACTTGAGTTCTGGATCTTTTCAATTCAACTTGAAAGGAAAGAAAACTAACCTTGCGACAACTGTGGATCTTGTCTTCTTTTCTGGCAGAGGCGACGCATAAAGCTGTGAATAGCAGCGCCTCTAAATTCTCGTCGTCCTTACCGAGTTGGTGCGATTCCGTCGAAATTGGTCAGTTCGTCATGATCTCCAATCGGCGTCGAACCCTCCTCCTCAAGGGGTTCGTACTTCTGTTTGGCTCGTGGACGGTGGCGTCGTTCGCCTTCGCTGTTCTCTCGTCCAAATCGCGTGCCACCGAAGTTCTCGAGGCATCAGCGCTACCTCAACTCTTTCTGCCCCATGTGGTAAGTTTGCACGAGGATTTCCCCGAAGTAGCCTGTTACTATTACTATAAACCATAGGTCCGCGGGGAACGGGTATTTGACTCTATACGTATGTTTTTCATCCGATTTAACTTACATCAAAGTCTCTACATTTTCTCGTCAGTGACTTATATAGACAACGTAGAAACAACTGTAGAAACAAAGCCAAAATATGTTATTGTAGGAACAAATTAAATTGGCTTACACGAGATCCATGTTGGCCTGAGTAGTGCAGAGGTGGGCGATGTTCTAAAGTGGTAGCCGTTATGAAGATTCAAACAAATACGCGAACATACGTACGAGTCTGCTTTGTGACTGTTTCGTTAGGAAAACCTTAATTTCTTGCGGTTTCCCTGTCTTTGTTAATGCTGTTTGCTTGTTTACTTAGCGAACCTTTTGCAGTACCTAATCAGTGTATCTAGTATTCTGGATAATTACTACGAGTACCCAGTGGCTGTTTTCTTCATTTTTCTGAAGAAGTGTCTCATAGCGCGAAGCGTAGCGAATGCTTTTCCGTCTGCTTTGATTCGATTGTTGCTCACATTTTTACGTTCCGCGAATAAAATATATACCACACAATTACTATTACACGTAGTACTTATAAACGTTTACTGTATTCACTTATCCGCATGTACGTACACCGTATTACAATTTTCATACGATGCAATGATTCATCCATTGTAATATGTTATGTACAATGTTACAAAGCCGGTGCAAATACTCTGCATTAATCCCTGAGAAGCATTGACCTACCGTTCATTACAAAGCCTCGTTCAGAAATGGTTCGGATGATGGGATGGTCAGTAAATGCTGGTCAAGGAAAACCTGATGCCCTAAGGCAGATGTATGTAATATTGATAACAATGTAGAAACAGTGCACTTTTCATTGTTAGTCAGAGCACACATACATGAAGCTCTTCGCTATGCCAAAATATATATATTAGGCGGCCGTTACAATAACGTCCTTTTTATAGCAAACAACTTCAACTATTTACAGAATTAATATACATAATTTCTGCCCCAATAGAGATATGTGGTTTTTGCTTCATCTCTCTATATATATTTATCTTTTCTAAAGAAAAACACCTCAGAAGAAAATATGAATAATTTATATTGATTTAATTTCAGCTAAAATCGATGTAATACATCATTAACACACGAAGAACTAACGAAAACTCGGCTTATTTCGTTTTCTTTATGCTAGAACTACGAGTGGACTAGAGTCGAATTTTTCTTACGTTAAGGTAATGTCGACTTTTGGTAACACGAAAGATTGCATCCTGCGGTACATGACACCTTAGAGGCAATTTTTGCCTCGTATATGTCGTAGGGAACCAATTATTGGGTTCGATTTTTCCACAAATTTCCACTCTGCTATCTGACAAAGTATGAATTTCTCAACGCAACAGATAGTACATACAATACCTAATAAGATACTAGGCTCGATAGCGAACCTCTAAAGTGAGACAGATACGTGTTGGGAGTTAGTATGAGCTATAACGGTATTGAGATTACTATTATCACTTCGCCGTTGGTAGCCTAGGTTCGAACCCAGTCAGAGACAGGCCTCGTATGCCGCTGACAACCACGCATCCGATGAAGTGCTTGACGGTGATACCGGACGTAAAACAAAAAACATAAAGGCTGGCATAGAAGGCATAACGTTTCAGTAGAATCGTAGAAAAAAACAAAAGAATAGTAAACGGTCAATCGGAGGACGAAATGTCATTTTTCATTTCCAAGTTCCTCTTAAAGGTTTTCTTAGTGAAGTCCATTAGAAGGTTCTTGGTTCTCAGGAGGCAGATAAAGGACAGCCGTTCGTTGGCCATCGAAGACTACGGCAGAAGTTGCCTTGGCACGAGGACGTATCGAATCAGAATAGCCGAAACGGTGACACTGACAACGAACTTGAGGCTTTAGAGGACCGAAGCAAATTGGATGATGCTAACCAGTCGCGAAAGAAGTCGCCATCACGCAACCCGAACGGACCCGGCGAAATGGGCCTGCCCGTGAAGTTAAAGGACCTCACAGCCGTCGAAAAAGCTAAGGTATGGGCGTCAGCAAGCATATCTCTCGTATACTACTTATTTTTACGACAGGGTTACGTCCACCAGCCAAAGCAAATATAGTATCTGATTTTTAGAATCAGCAAACCATTGGAAACATTAGGTCACCCAATATTGTTCGTGCCATTTAAGACCATGCCAGTATTAGCCGGAAAGCTATGCATTCTTGTGTTGAAATCATTTTAGCCTTAATCATGTGTACTTTGTCCTATGTACATCTGAAAATTGCGATACGACTTAAGAAAAGAAAAAACTCCAGTGTAAATTTAGGAAGCTTTAGAGCCCATTCGTGGCCTGCTTTGAACTGTCAGTCAGTACTTTTATATAAGAATTAATTTTTCAACTGGCGGTCGCTACGGGACATAGAGTAAGCTAAATTCAAATAAACATAATAATTGATGTAAATTAGCAAAGAATCATTTGCCAATTTAACAATCCAAAATATAGACTACTCGTAGAAAGCTAAATAGATGTGCAAATATTTTTAGGCAACATAAGACGGGGCATTTTTTTTTGGTATTCATAGTTTGGTAGTTTAAGTTCTGGAGCATTCTGTGAGCATCTACCATACCCACAGCGTCTTACGGAGTAAGTATGACTGGGTGTAAGTTAACCTCACTTGATTGACTTTTCAACGGTGCGCATTCGTTTCGCCAGTGCTCTAAATGGCGGTTTTATCGTTATGTCACTTTTAAATGGGGAGTGCAGTCTTTACATGCTAGAAAAGCTGTGAGGATATAAAGAACCTAAAACTTTTTTTCTAGTAACAGATCTGTCTTTCTAAACTTGTCGTGTTGTTTTTCTGTAATCGTAAGGCAACACTTCGTAAATAAAACCATCGAAATAAGCGCAGTGGTTCTGAAATTGTATATAATCAATACGATACGTCATAACTAACAGCCTCATAAAGCAGACGAATTTCTGTTCGCAGCCTTGTGTTGCCGCTATTGAACCTTCCGATCGCTTACCTAGTACGAGGCTTAGGTATTGTTGAAAGGAACGATTACATTTTGTAAAATAACCAGAAAATTTCGATAAAAAATGTGTTGTCATAGTAGTGTGGTGCCAATCGTTGCCATTACAATGGCCGCGACATTTATAGCAGTCTCACTGGCTTCGGCAAAACATATTGCCAGCAACGTAACAGGCTGGTTGACAAGCGCCATGTTTCGTGCGACGAGAACCCTTTCATGCGCGATAACCGGCAAGCCTGCCTTGATCGAACAAGCGAACAGTTCCTCTTGTACAACGAAATTGCCACGATTAATGATTGCGCCATTGTCATAATACGACGGGCAGTAGGATTGCAAGTAGGCATAGCTAGGTAATTGTAGATTCTGGATCTTTGGCCAAATAAGCGTACAGTTGAAGGGCCTTTCACGAACGGGAGCACGCTGTTCGATACCACTGCTGCCAGCAGCGAAACTATCGCAAGTGCCCGACGCTTTTTCGACGCCGACTACGAGACGGTCAGATGGCCGGCCGTTGCAAAGCACAGCTGAGCTCAACCGATGAACCATTCACACAGACGCCGTAGACGGTATCTCGCCAACAACGATCACGTTTGTCCATAATGACATGTTCCTTTGTTCGATGAGGTGGAGAAATTTATGAGTAAAAAATCATCGTTGGCTGGGGCGACTTCGGAAAGGGAACGACGGGGGAGGAAAGGTTAGGAGGGGTGAGGCAGAAGAATTGTATAGTTTGAATACGCTGTTGGCGTCGCTTTTCTCTGACTCCTGCTGGCGCTACCGATACCGGTCGTCTAGCGGCAGCGACTTCGAGAGGCAGCGTGGACATCGGTGCAGGATCTTCCCGTAGTGGATAATTCGATATCAAATGTCATGAAAAGAGGCGGCGTTTTCTGCCACTTTTCTTCTTTCATCGCTGTTGTCGACTTGCGGGTTGGTGCTGTTGCTGTTTTTGTCGTCATGGTTTGGCGGGTTACTGTAACTATAAAATTAGCGCTATTTGCTTATGATGGTGGTAGGGAATCGCTGATGTAAGTGCTCTGTGCAGCATTTGTCGGTAGAACACCATGAGGAGATCGAGTATAGGCAAATGTGCATTGTGTTACACCGTCCTTGGACACATGGGTGTACATATTTGGTAGAGATGGTAACGATGACGACAATAAGCGATGACAGATGCTGTTCATTGCGACAGCATGTAATATTAACAAGGCCATTTTGTATGAATAGCAATGTATTATGAACGAACAACGGCGTTTTTCTTCGTTTCGCAAACTTCGAGTATTATAACGTTGGCATGCACAAGACGGTGCGTGCCTATATAGAAGAATAGTGAATAGCTATACAAATATACAATTATAATTTTCCTGGTAACTCTGTTTTCTATAGATGTGTACACGTAAATGCGTTCGTACGCCCTGACGCCATTCCAAACAGTGATAACGCTAGTGCCAAACGGAAGCTTGAAGTTAATGATTTTCATCATACCTAGCCAAACTATAACGTAATTTCTTTTGACCGGCTAGTCTCTATCGAAGTTTGTAATGATCCATATTTATTATTAGCCCATTTCTTGAATGAATATAATTTAGGCCTGTCATGCGCAATTTTTCGCGTATTTTCATTGTACTCCATATAGAAGTAATGGCAGTAACGCTTCGTTTTAACAATTCGTGTCTGATTTGGCGCGTGATTTGAAATCTCGTTGAACGTTACGACTTTCAAGGGAATACAAATCGTTCCAGACTCATTATGGAAATCGCGATAAGGCAGATCGCTTGACGTTACAGCGAGCCAATGGTACCGCCTGATGATGAAGCTTACTATTTAGAAACGACAGTATTAAACATTATTCCTATCATGGTATGAGATCTTCGATCGTCATACGCCAGCCTGAACGATTCGAAGTTTAGAATATTGTATCATACTACGTAATAAGCGGCAAACGGTAATTTTTTGATTTCAGAAATTGCTTGCTAGATATACGTAAAGTGAACACCACAAATAGCATGTCTTATTACAATAAAACCAATCTTAGGTTACCTACTGCGCCCTATCTAGTACCCCTAAAGGAGTGAAGGCCCTCATTATTTGAAGGGGCCAGTAAATCCGTTGTTTGCGCCGTTTCAGCAAACGCCAATTAGATTCTGGTCTAGATTCCAACTAGAACAATGAATTCCTATTGAAATTGTCCCTGCTTTGCCAGTGATCGTTTATTCCACCCTGTGACCTTTTACGAGCCTGTAGATCTATATTACCTTTGAACTCTACTCTATTTAATGGCCGACAGTTTATCTGTGATATTTATCACTTTCACAATAAGGCGTAAGTGGGTATATAAACGTTCTAATGCGACATGATTTTAAGATGAGTTTATAGTATTTTTCTTAGTTAAAGTTAACGCGCTTCGTATTTATTTCCTATGGAATGATTCCGCTTGATTACGGTTAAAAAATTACTTTAAGCAGCATCACTATCTTAATCATTAAACAAGTTATTGTCAGCAAAGCTTTTACTGCGTAGAAAATCACATTAAATAGCATTCCAATGAAGGTTACGTTGCTTAGAGCTTAGAATGTATATATACATCTGGCATTTTGTTTGCATAGTGCATAGCGCTAATTCTGCACACGATTCCTGCATTGTTTCAATAGGAGAAGCAAGGCTGGAAACAAAATGCGTTTAACTCATATGTGTCGGACCTAATTTCCGTGCATCGTTCCTTACCTGATATGCGGTACCCCGAATGCCGGCCAATGGCCTACCTCAAGGATCTGCCCGCTACTTCAGTAATTGTGTGCTTCCACAACGAGGCGTGGAGTGTCCTTTTGCGTACTGTGCACTCGATTCTGGACCGATCGCCGTCGCCTCTGATCAAGGAAATCATCCTAGTTGACGACTTTTCGGATATGGAACATATAAAGGTTCGCGCTTGTACTTTCATTGTGCAAGTGGAACTACGTGGAGGAAAGCGGAAAATTGATATTGTTGATTGCCTATAAATTTCAAAAAGACCTTGATTTTACTTTATAACCAAGATGACCTACGAAGCTATAAAATTTCATAAGTGCATGTAGGTATCAGCTAGGCTTCTATCCAAACATGATACTAATGAATTCTGGAAAAAATCAAATTCGATTCAATCTTTGAGTAGATCACACACTCAATAAGTTTGCTCTACGACATGCCTTAACTTACAGAAACCTTTGGAAGACTACATGGCCGATTACCCGAAAGTGCATATCGTGCGAGCAACAAAACGTGAAGGCCTAATTCGAGCACGGCTGCTCGGTGCACAGAAGGCCACAGCTCCAGTTTTAACGTTCCTCGATTCGCACGTTGAGTGTACCGAAGGTAAGCCTGTCATAGACTGGATTTGTCCGAATCGGCCGCTAAAGCAACGTTACGTGTGAGTAGATTCTTTCAGACCTTGTCGTGCAGTTACAGTTAGTTACCCAACGACAAATATCATAGGCTTCCGGCAATGTGCCCGTATGCGTGTGTGTATGCCATGTTGATAGAGTAGGCGTATGTTCCTATTATTCCCCGTTGTTCCCGTATTGAGAACCGTCGCGGCCTTTGCTAGCCGTTTGCGCACTGGACCATCATCATCACTTATTGCTATCCGTTAGCGTAAGCTGAAGGCAAAAGATAGTAGTCGCCTAGCCGGCGAACTATATTTAGCGAATGCCCGAAGCCCTGCACTACCTGGAGCCGATGTAAAAACTTCGTGACATCCAGCCTCTCGGTGTCGTAGGCGCTTAACATACGAAGCTTAGCTGGGATATTGGATTTGATCATCCTTTGTCCCTAATAGAAACTGCTCGTGTTGTCGCAGTGGGTCAGCCAGTGCAGTAATAGTACGTTATTATAGAAATTGAGAACCAGCCACTTTCCCAACTATGTTGAAACGTAGTAAATGGTCGGTTAGTATTCTATTATCTATCTAGCCAAGTTACGTTATGTTTGTAGGTTGTAATTTTAGTAATCGTGTCTGTCTGTAGTATAGGTTTTGTTAGCGACAACATAGTATGGCAAAATTACAAGTGAATTCGGCGGATATCGAGGTTGTGACCTTTGAATTACGCCCTAGTGGGCAAAATGTGACCAATAAATACATTAATTTTCTACAGACCTGTGATTAAAAACCGGTCAAATTTACTCCACGAGAAATTAGTTGAAAAAGATAAAGAATTTTGTTTCAAAAAGTAATTCTCAGTGACCAAACTTTTTCTCGAAGGCAACAACTTTGCGGAGGTTTACTGAAGATTGGTGAAGACGTTAGACGAAAGTACAGTACATAAATGGCGCAAACGTTTCAGGCACGGAGATTGAAGTGCTGAAAACTAGCAAGGGGTTAACCAGGTGTCAATTTTTAAAAACAAGAATGCATGGGCACTGCCGAGTAGGCTTATTACGAAAGCAGAGCTCGGAATCTAAGGGCTTTATTAGTTACAACTCGCACCTAACTGATATGTAACGTGTTACAGAATTATAACCGAATTATTGAATAGCGTTTCCTCGCGTACTTACCTCAGGCCAGTTAAATGAGTGTGGTAATACGTACAATTTTCGGAACTTGAGAAAAACTTTCCCGGAGCCTTTGGTCATCGATGTTGTTCTATTTCTACTGACTGCTGCAAAAAGACCAGGCTGACACGAAAGCATCGTTTTAGGGCAAAAGTGGTTTAATGACGAGAAAATTCGGACGCAAGGTGATGCCAGTACTTGCAATGGACAGAGGGGCATCTTCGGTTATGCAGCCCGCTATCTCAAATACCCCAAGGGACTCATAAACCGATAGCACAGCAATCGAAAACATGCAGTCTCGTTAGTTGATAAAAACGCCAGAGCTCGTCGCTATTTTTTGTTAACCTGCTCAATTAAGCAAAGGAATATACAATGTCGGCTTCAGCCCGTTTATTCTCCCGATAGAAATCCGCGTGACTACAGGGGCTTTCTATGCTCTAAAAAGGGTAACTAGTGGGTAGACATATTCCACCGTTAGATTACTACGAAAAGTCGTAAATAAATAGCATATGGGGCCCTAATAATAGTTATATGGCCGAGCAGGGGCTGCCAGAGCGCGGGAAAAGGTGTACTTCTAGCGAATATTATCGTAAAACATTCTAGCCTAACTTGCCTTAAAAACTATTGGTATTATTAATTTGCAAGACTTTCGTTCGACATCGTCTACGGCTAAGTCTCGAGACCTGTCCTTTTTTTGCTCATTTTAGCACAGGAAACAGCCTTTAAATCTCAGATGTAGCGATACGTTTTAAGGGATAGGACTGACAAGGTTGCCTGAATCGGAACTCGCAATCAGATGTCAAATAGCTGAGTAAGTCTTAGGATTATATCATAAGTACACAAAAGTTGTCTGCAACATGTGCGGTTTACGGACGACCGTCGCAAATGATACTCATTCATGAGGAGTGAGCACGCAACGTCTGTCAATTGTTCACTACGTAAATTGAGCCTAACGGAGTCCACTGTATAGAAATGCGTTCCCATTATCCCGAATCCAGTAAATGATTAACATTTAGTATTGTAAATATATCTTCCTACACACACAATCTTTAGCCACTCTAGCCACGTTTCGATTGGTGTAATAAAATGGGGGCTGGTTTACAGCTTTCCAAAGTAATGGAATGCTCGTTGTTCGACAGTGGCGACGCAAAGGGTCTCTTTATTGTTCGAGAAGCAGAGTACTTACGTCATTGGAACACATATAGTTAGACTTTCTTAGAGAATCTTAGAATTCTTAAACAATGTTTACAATTAATCCTACAAAAAAAAAATACAACTTTCACACACTTGGCGCTAGAATAACTGTGAAAAATAAAAAATATCCCTAATTCATACTAAAAAAGTTATTCGAATTTAACTAGTTCAAAAGTTATTCAATTTTAAATCCCGCCTAATTCACTGGTAACAGCGCATTAATTCATTGTATGTTTTTTCTAGCTAGACAACTTCCAAGTCACAATTTAAATTATGGAGTATCGTTCGAGCGTTTTTGTCCGTCTTGAGATTGAGCGCCTTGAAGATTCACTACTATTTATGTTTTTCTCACAAATGCTGTACAGACGCACAGAAAACTTCTGCCGTTTATAATTGGAAAAAATCCCCAAAGACGGTCCTGTCATTTTCTTTCTCAAAATGTCTAGTTACGGTAAAAGTAGATAAAGTTCATAAAAGGGAGGGTTCAACAAGATTTCTACCTAGCAGCGGTAGCCATCATATCGCCAAGAAACTAAATATCTCCAAGCGTTATCTAATAGTTTGAGAAGGTTGGTTACAAAGAGCTCGGTGCTTAAATACCACGCGAATAGAGTTACCTCAATCTTATTTCTATCTGTGAACCTCTATGGAAGTGCGAAATCGAGGCAATGCGGTCGATTACGAAAGACAAAAAATTGATTAATATGCTCCACGATCTCGAACGTACGCTAAGAAAAATGATGCTATATGCTGCCGCCTGGCAACATGATTGACTCAGACCTCCACTATTAGCAATTGGCATAGTTACAACAGGCAGCTGAAAACGTTCGATCGGTACTAGTGAACAGAAAAGGTGTCGTCCTCTGCCGTAACAGCGCCAGGCTACATGCATCTTTAGCTGGCCGGCAAAGACTGAAAGGCCTCAGATGGCAAATCTTCATGCATCCCCCGAATCCTGAACTATCAAACCATCATCTGTTTTAGTCCCTGTAAAACAATAGTGCTTGAATGAGAAAAAAAAAAACGTAGAAATCACCTGTCTCAATTTCTGTCAAAAAAATCTTAGAAGGGTTACGGTATTAGGCCTACGGTGTTACCAGGAAAACGGAAGGACCTCATCGATCAAATGAGGCATACTGAGTCTAGCAATTTTATTTAAAAATTAAAACAAATTTGCTTAAATTTTCGCATATAAATAGTCTTCTGAAAAGTAGTTTGTTTTATTGGTACTTCCACGTTCTGAACATGCGATTTTCTAAGTAGTGTCTTGCGTTATGGTATTGTTTCTTAGGTGGATGAACTATTGCCACTCAGCATTAATGAAATACAGTAAATATGACAACATCTGTTGAATTTTGTTCAAATAGTCCTACCTAAATATACGTTATAATAATTCTGAAATGCTTGGCTTTGTAAGTGTTTTTCAACGTTTAATATAATTATTGGATATTTGCACGGAGTACATTGATCTTGCATTGCGCGGCTGATTTACCTAAGATTGAGCAAGCTAATTATATGCACGTCAGAATTACGTAATTCTGAAGGTATTTTGTCTGGCTCGTCTCGGTTTAGATTTTTGCGCTGTACAAGGACCCACTATGGCCTATTCGAATGGTTGTTGTGCATGATTGTAAAAAACGTGATCGATCACTTTTTTCCTCCTAAGGCTGGCTGGAGCCGCTATTGGATCGGATTGCACGTGACCCGACAACGGTCGTCTGTCCTGTCATCGATGTAATAAATGATGAGACGCTCGAGTACAATGTGAAGGAAAGTGCCGAAGTAAACGTAGGAGGATTTGATTGGAGCCTTCAATTCTCGTGGCATTCTATTCCAGATCGGTGAGCGAAATTGTGTATTGAAAAATCGGAAGCAGATCGATAGTTACAGGGAATACACTGGTCAAGCTTGCTATTTACATTTTTGCGTACATGCCGGTGTGTGTGTGTCACTCTGGCGTAAGGTATGTATATTTCGTAACCGAAAATAGACCCAATAAATTGTCGATTTTAATATTTATCTCGTTTGCAATCCTTATTGCACAAAACACAACGTACGTTCAGTAAAATGGCACGGCGTATAGTTTAAATATTCTAAATTTAGTAATAACGAAGAACGCTTTACGAATAAAACGATGTTTTTTTTATTATCGTCATCGTTCCCGTTCAGTGAAGAGGAGATTTTTGAACGTATTGATTGCGCCGAAATAGCAAGTGGTCGCGGAATATCTTAGAAAAGCCACGTCGCTGAGGACAGGACGATAATCGGTGATAGACAGCGCGCACGCATGCATATCCGTCAAGGATACCATGATCACTTTTGGGGATAGTCAGTGTAGTTAATTAGCAGTTTAATGGCATATTAATTGAGTTCGTTTGAGTTGGCGGACACTTGCCGATAGGAAGTTGGGCCCACCGTGAGTTAAACTTGATCTATGAAAGTTAATTGACAGATTGGCGTTTATTGGTTCTTATCCTTTTGAACGAGGTAGACTTATGTCCTGAATGATCCTGCTGTTCGTTGACTTACTGGAATATACGCTATCTATAGTAAATGCGTTATTGTATTGCAATATATCTATTTAGACTACAGCGTATTCTCTGTCTGATACATTATCAAGTATGTGTGTGTGTGTGTGTGTGTGTATTAGGAAATACGCTCAATCAAACAAAAAAAATGTTGTCTAATGGAATTGGTCATTGTGATTCCAGAATAGTGAAAGCTGGATACAAGAAATGGATGCCTGTTGAAAGTCCAACGATGGCGGGGGGTCTTTTCTCAATCGACGCTAACTTTTTTCGAAAGCTCGGAACTTACGACTCCGGTTTTGATATCTGGGGAGGCGAAAACCTCGAGCTATCCTTCAAGGTAAATTAGTCATGCCCGTTTTTAAATTAGTTCCTTTGTAGCTGGTTGCTCTAAATATATTTAAATTTAATCTAGCTCTACCTACTTTTACCAAATCTGTTTTACTAATAGGTAACGTCATGCCGACAAGTGGAAGCGGATTCATTTTAGATTCATTCGCAATCCTTGCTTTTTCTGACCAGTTCACTGTGGCATTTGTAGCTAAATAGGGAGACTTTTCTAAATACAGAATTGATTTGGGATGATTGGCAAAATATACAAAATCTACTTGACCACGAGAGTGTACTATTAGATGTTTTCCTATTAGATCATTTCTATCATACAATAAAGATGAAAAAAGTTAACTTTTTTTCACACGATTCACTGGTAAGGAATATTAAAGCTAGCATTATTTCTTTCTACAGTAATCCTACGAATCCTACCTTTTTACGATGAAACTATTACATTGTACAGTCATACATACAACTATATCGATGTGTAAACAGATGATTTTGAAAAATCAGTAACAATTATTTCTTACTCGATCTGGTTTGGGACGTTCGCAGACCTGGATGTGCGGCGGTCGTTTAGAGATAATTCCTTGTTCGCATGTAGGCCATATCTTCCGCAAAAGGTCACCGTACAAGTGGCGTTCGGGAGTAAACGTTTTGAAAAGGAACTCAGTCCGTCTGGCGAAGGTTTGGTTGGACGATTTCGCCAAGTACTACTTCGATCGTATTGGCAATGACTTGGTAAGTAGAATCATGTACCCGTATTGATTGATAATATTAGGATTAAGTTCGAATGAATCTAAGTTGTTGCCGAATTTACTAACAATAACAAACTTTGCGAGATTATTCAGCAGCGTTCATACACATTGGCAAGTTAATACACATTGGCTTTATATGTATGTATGTATGTATGTATGTATATTAATACACATCTTTCGGCAACGTTATGACGGCATTTGATGAAAAAAAAAAGTAAATTGCAGTAACGAACATTGAAGTAACAAGAATGTGCACCGTAAATAAGCTTTTTTAAAGCTTGCCCAAAGCAGGTATGCTCCAACCAACGCGTATATTCTGATGCTCAATATAATAAATGCGTTGGCTTCTAACAATCTACGGTTTGAGTTTTCCCAAAGGATTACTGAACTTCCAGTGCTAATTTCATTTCCAAATAGACGATCCGGCGAAATATCAATACAGTTATTTCTCGGCGGGGAATATAGAGGATGTTAGGCAGTACTCACGTTGAGCTTGATATGTTTTTTCATGCTTAAGCTTGAACATGTAGGACAACCACCGATGATTTACCGAATTGTGATTCAGTTCCACCATTGGGTGCAGACTGGCTGGCAATCGATGAGGTCAACGTGTGGATGTCACCAGGCCCGAATTCATGACTGCTAGTTGTTTTTTTGCAAATAACAGTAAGCGCTCCTACTTTACTACCCAAAGCCCTGGCGTACCGCATCACTACTACTACTACTACTGCTACTAACGGGTACCAACGGAGAAGATTCATAGCTTCTTCGAAGAAGAACGAGGTTCAAACAGCCGTCCATCAATAAAGTTTCTAGCGACGATGATGATGATGATGATGACCATCTGAGGCGAATTTGGCTCCTGTTAAGCTTAGCCTTGCAGATGATGCCCTCACGAATTCTGCAAATGGGAAGTTGCTTAGTCTTTAAAGGCCGCAACCGATGTAACGTCGATGCATGCTTTTCCCATAGTAGTCTGGACGCAGTTAACTTCAGTATGGATTGCTAACCTAGAGAGAAGCACTTATTTATCCTATGTTTACGTAATCTTTGCGCTCGAGCCAAAAATAGGTTACCAAAAGTAGGAAAAGTTCACCCCATCATATAGATGTTCGTATGATTAATGTTAATATAAATCGCACATTGCGCAATACTTGGCTAGCAGAATGAAGAACACGAGATTTGGTCAAATCATCCGGACCTGCAATAGCAAAACTCCTTAGTGTTATTGATATGCCGAAAAAGCCACTCAGACCTATGCTAATTGTTGCTAATACATTATTTGTGTACATTAAATTGAAAGTTAAATTAGCAACGCGTGTTTCAGTGAGGGGTGTACTAGCAGCTGTGGAGCTCTACTGGGCAAGGATTTTTTTCTTTTTTTTTTGTTGAAAATTTGGGAAATACAGTTAACGTACGATCGAACATCACTAAAATACAAGCTCGTTCATGTAGGCCAAGTGAGGCGATAGACCCCGACGGTTGAGTTTGCTTCTGCTAAGATTCCTATACTCTAATCCCCAGCTCCCCTTATATTATCCATCTAGGATTTTATTTGTACTACAGAATGGCAGGGAGGGAGTTGCTGGAGCCACCGACCGAATCAGTGGGCGGGGCTTCCCCTAACTGGGTTGTTTACCCAGATGCAGAGGTCTGAACTATTTGTCGAAAGTTTGAGATTTCCGAGATGGTTTCCTCTGTTCATTTGCATTGTTCTGGTTCGAGAATAGAACGTTTTTTTAGCTTCACAATCTTAACCCGAACGTTGTCTGGTTCTTATTAGTTATTAGTAAGCTAACAAGAACGAAAACATATATTTGTCTTTTGTATTGGTCTCTAATAGGGAGATTACGGTGACATAAGTGAACGAGTCGCTCTGCGAAAAGGACTGGACTGTAAACCATTCTCGTGGTTTGTTCGCACCATCTACCCAGAACTGTTTGTTCCTGGAGATGCCGTTGCATCCGGTGAGATACGGAACCTCGGCACCGGCGGGATGTGCATTGACAGGTAGATAAAATCTATTTAATTTGATCAGATAGGCCAGCAACCTCGCTCTTGTTATCTCCGTTTTCTCTCAGTTCGTTAAGCTTATTTTCTTGCGAATTTTCATAATAACAGCGCAAAACTGGTGTTCTAAATACACACAAGGTTCATCTTGAACCGTGTAGCTATTTACATTTCGCGATTAAGTGATATACTAGATAGGTGCAAGCAAAGAAAGTTAATCTTTTAGTATAAATAAATTTAGTTCGCAGTAAGAAAAACGTGAACTTGTGTAATTCCGATCAATTGTAAGCACGTGCTTAGTAATATCTACGCCAGATCGCATAGTTATTCAAGATTTTACCTTACCTACCGGCACATATCTAGTATGTTTTATGTAACTATATAGCTATCTTTCTGTTATATTCATTGTGTTTTTCGATGTTAGCGATAACGCTTTGCGTAACCATAGACACCTTTTAATCTAGTATGTATAGACAGCTCAATCCGAACAGGGATCCAGTTGCTCGAGTGGCCTTATTTTTGCTTTTTATTATAATGCATTTTTACTATTTTCTTGCCAGTACCTTAATATAAATACAAGAGATACAGATAAAATGAATAAGCCAAGTTTGAACCGACTATCCTTAAAAATGCATACTTCATAGAGTCGTCGTCAGTTTCGCGGACATGGAAACCACTTCAACGTATCGGATCGGCTACGCGTCGGCTTTCCCTGGTAACGATTCGTAGACAACTAATCATATAGCACTACCCATGATTAACTAGGCCTTTTTAAGAGGCTAGTGGAAAACGCCTGAAGACGATACATTTGTTCGGCTCTTCGTTGTCACGTATATTTACGCGAATGATGTTCCTAATTGTAGAAAAATATTTCGTGGTCTCCCACCAACACAAGGTCCTCCGCTTCTCGGTTCTGAAAAGGTTCCATGCAGACACGGCACGAGTCAAAGTGGCTACTCGTTTATGGGTTTCGTCAATGAGATTGGCCTGATTCTCGTCATAAAACGAGATATCAACGATTGCACCGTTGCGCCTCCACCAGCAACTAGACGTTTCGAAGATTCTACACACGTTCTGTTTTACAATAGGCATAATTTTTAATGCATCTTTGGTCAGTTATAGCGTTTGCAGTATATATTTTGGTCATCGGGCAGATCTCCCCATCATTTAAATTGCGCTAGTTTTCCAACGCAAGCAGTGCTGTAACTTGCCTCATGTACAGAGGCACCTAGGCAGCAACTTAATCAGGACGTTGCTCGGCTGGAAAATGGGTGTATAGCACAAAGGGATGAACGTCCGCGTTCTCCAGTTCAACCCGCGACGGTCCGGTCTACCTGATACTTTTCATTCGTTCCTTACTCAGATAGGGACTATCCGTTTATAGTGACGTTTATGGCATTGAGTTTCCTCTTTTTGTGGCATGATATGGCATTGTTCCACATAGCTTCTTGGCGAAACTGCAAAGAGATACAAATGGAAAATATGTGTGGTAAGTGTTGGTACGATCGGGTGCATAGGCACTCCTGTTTTATAGCGTGTGTTTTATAGACATGAAGTTCTGCATAAAAGATAGCATCGCTCGTGCCAACCGACGTGACAACATATTCAAAAGCCGCCTAATCATTTCTGTGTTATTTGCCCGTTCAAAGCAATGTATCGTGCGCATTGTGGATAACTGTTTTTTAATATAAGTTGGTAGTAACTGCTATTGGGGTCCCTCTTTGTTTCGAATTTTCCGTCCGGTGTCGCTGTTAGGCATCCTATCAGACAGACGGCTCCCGATACGAAGTGAACCATATGTTTCTGCTCAAATCTAAACCTAAACCATGACGTTATAAGCAGGCAAATACGTTATTCACGTAGCTGTCGCGGGACCACTCCACATATTCGTAGCATCATATGTGTTCTGTCAGCGTCTAGCTTAGAAACGTTTTATTGCAATTGTAAGTAACCATTTGAACGATATTTTACAGGTTTTAGAGTAGAGTCTGATATCAAAGTTTCCTTTCAGGCATGAGATTTATAGAAATAGGAAAGCTATATTTTGATAAAACAGATTAGATCTTTTATTCGTTTTACGCTTCGTTGCTTTCCTGCTTGTTCGGCTGGCGACGAGAGACCTCTGTGTATGAACTCGGACTTATCAAAGGTTTTCAATGACGCTAGACTTGCAGAGGTTCGGCTAACCCACGTATGAAGGATCCCAAGATCGCAGTAATAATCTGCTATGATAGCAGCATCGGATCTCCAGGAGGAGAAACATTGCAACAACGATTTGCCGTCCGAGCGGTGGGAGATAAGAACCCGAAATGTTGACGGCGTCCCGCTTCTCCGAATAACTAAAACCGTGATTTTTAAAACGATTTTAGAGTAGAAGCATATCAAGACTAGAAATGTAGAGGCAAATATCTGAAGCGCTCTCAAAAAGAGCGATGAAGCAAGCTAGTACAATCAGTCATTATGGATACCGTGTTTCATTAACCCGCTATGATCTGCGCGTGTTTTTCCTTTTTTATTCTAATCCCTAATTTTCCTTTGAAACATAATTAGGCGAACTGGATTTAAGGTGATCGGCTTACATAACACCAAGCGTTCGAAAAAGAGTGTGGCATTTTTACGAAGCGTTATATATGTTACACCTATTTTGCAGGGTATTGTGTATAGTATTCATTAGTGTACGTAGGAGCTTACGGCACAGAGACGCCGGAAACGTCTCGGCGATAGAAAGGCAGAAGCGTAAGATTGTGTCAGAGTCATAGAGAAAGCAAAAAACCTGCTCTAGGATGCAGAAAGATCGGACAGTTTCAATGAAAAGATACAATGTAAGCGGCATCAGCAGAGCAAATAGCTACATTGATACGGAGAGCAGCAGATGGGAACAACAAAATAACATAAGCGACTAGATAATCATAGACTTCGCCCATGGATCTGTGCTGATCATGTTGTGCATGTGCGCACACGTCGGATCGGGCTATATTTTCGATCCGCCGTCGGCACGATTCGGGGAGAAAAGGAAGCATCAAGGCGCAAATATCAGTGATGAGCGTTCCATCATTTTCCAGAGTGAACTTTGTCGTAACTTTCATTACGGTGGAACCCTATGTTGCTACTATTGATTGTACACTAGGGTATGCGGGGTGTGTGTGAATACGTTCTTTTATTGATTGATCAAGGCTGCACGGAGGTCCTCGACGTATCGGTGTTCGAGGTAAAAAAAAAAAAGAGATACGGTTGTACCGACTAAAAGAGCTAAAGAAGCGGAAATGCTTGTTCCTGTATGGCGAGCAGATAAGCGCAAGGTAGAGCATCTAAAACTAGATTTTCTTAGGACCTATTTAAGCAAAGCAAATATTTCAACGATTTTTGTTTGCATGCGCTAAAAATTTTCGATAATCATGTTTATTTAAAACAAGCACTTTTCACTGCGACTGCAAAATCACATATAAGTTAACCTTAAAATATTCGTTTTTTATCCGCAAATAAAAATCATGCACCAAGCTGCTATTGGTAAAAATGTAAACCAGCTAACGTGGCGATCGAATACACTACATATCAATAAATTTTAGCCTGTCTAAATTTTCAAGCCAAAGGTCTCAAAAATACAAGGGCTCGAAACGGTCAATAAGCGCAATCAATGCCAGAAAGCACAGTTGATAATGGCTATCTTGCTTTTTAAGGCGGCTGTTTACTTTATGTATACAGTCGTTTGTCGGTGCATTAAAAATGACTTTTCAAGCCATCTCGATGAACTTTCATGCCCTTTAAATCTAAACTCTATTGAGGATGACCCTAGAGAAATTTTCCTCAGATTTTTCAAACGCCGTGTGAAGACTGGCAACAATAACGTAAGCCGTCAACTTCTCCCGAACTGCAATCGGACCTCGGCAGAACAGCTGGACTTCGTTCTGTCTCAATATATTGACTAGCAATAGTCGATCGTTACTACTACTGTTTCAAAAACGACGTACCGTACTTCACCATAATGAACTTATTGTTTTATTCCAGGTTTTTTTTTCCACCAGCAGGTATAGCACACGAGCGCATGCTCGCTACGGCAAATGGTTAATTAAAGCTCACGCAATTTTAAAACACCCTGTATAGTGGCAATAATTCTAAAATCTAAAGTCCAATATTTGTTTCGGATCTGGTAACTCTTTCGAGATATATCCTTAATATTTATATTGCCTAATTGATAAATCAGGAACGATAATAGTAGAGATGTTCCCCACAATAGTACGATATTATGATAGAAACATCTTTTTCATAACTCAAAATTCTGCTTATCCACTTAACTGTAAATATTCGCCATACGAACTATATGAATTTGTTTTTCTTGTTTGATGATTACAGCCCCGCCGGCAAAGACGCAATGCATAAGCCCGTGGGGCTGTACCCCTGTCACAACCAGGGAGGTAACCAGTACTGGTTATTCTCGAAAAATGGCGAAATCAGACGGGATGAAGCATGTCTTGATTTTGCAGGGACGGATGTTATACTTTATCCGTGTCACGGCTCAAAAGGAAATCAATATTGGGTGTACCAATATGAGGTGCGTATCGTACTGAGGGTATGCGCATGACTAACGTGTATTCCGACTGACCGTTTGCCATATTGATAAGCTAACTGAATTTTCCGTTATCCTAATGTAGTCTTGGCTTCTTTTGCGATCAAAGTATGTAGAGCCATGAAACGTTTCGAACGGATTCAGATTTATTTAGTTACTAGGAACCCTTCCATAAAAGATGTTCAAATATGGGCAGTTATTTCTTTGGATCAACATGAATAAAGCACCTACCGACAAATACCGCCACCGTTAGTCTCACTATTACCTACAACCTTTAGGGGTATCATAGGGGTATCTTCTTATTTACACTTAGTGCAATTTTACAGTAGGGTTCGGTATTATTTGTTTTTCGCTCTTATCCGCTCTTGTTTCACGCTTACCCACGTGGGGTAGCTGGGAGACAGTATTCGATATGTCAAGTGCAGCATAGAAAACTGAATTTCCTTAAAACTGAGAAGAAAGGTTTGTTAGAACGTCGGCGCTACCAGCGTTTGCCATTGGCGCCTCAGGAATCCCATTTTCCGCGCAAAATCGGCCAAAAAAATTTGAACTCGAACCTTACCGGTCGTACAGATACTGCATTAAGTGATTTTCGCTCCCAGATTAAAATTACTGAACTCAATACCAAGAAAAATGGGCGAATTACAATTTTTCTAATAAACGAAATTTTTAACAGACCCACCATAAAGAGTGTCTCAGCTACCCCTGGAGTACACAAGAAGGCTCTTGTAGTTGAGCAAATATTGAATTTCTCCTTTAGATTTATCCAATACGAAGCGTTACGCAATGGAGGCTGTTCATGTGATGCCGTTGTTCGTTTTAATAAGAGATCTTCAAGGGCCCGTGTTCGAGCTATGCACATTTGTCACGCTTTTCATGCACCGACGGTGCCAAGCGTGTCTTCTCGCGAAGCACTACTTCGACTTGACTAGAGCTACGACTCCCTTGCGGAACTCTGACAAAAGGAATAGACGCGGCAGCATATATCGTAGCGATGGTGAGCTAGTTGGCTGCTGGTTGTTTCTCTCGTGAAGGCTTTGTCATTGATAAGAAGTTGCTTACCCTATAGCATTATAAGACATTACTATTTAACAGCGCAGTGTCGTCATCGCCTTGTGCTCCTGCATAACATCCCCTATATGCCTTACTTCTGGTGCAGTCGATTTCAAGAACGTATGATTTATTTGTGTTAATTTTCCTTCCTGAATGACTTAGAAGCCGCATTGTATGCAGCTGTCCATTACGGTCACTACGTGCAGTGACGAACGAATATCAGGACCGTGTTTGGTAATGGAAAAGTTTAAACACCTGTTAGTTTCTAACGACATCTCTGTAGCGTCAGAGTATGTGCGCAGAGGAACACCGTTCAACAACAATGTGACAGTTTAGCTGTCTATATATTATGTTTTATATGACCCGCTGGACGCGTAAACGAGAGATACTGTATTCCCTACTGCAAAATTTAATAAGTCTGTTTAACTCTTGACGCATTTTCCATTTACCTAATAATTTGTTGTAAGTTGAATTCATAATTTATAAAATCCTACCTATAGACCTATGATCTTTTTCTTGGCTAAGTCATCTGTTGTTTGTATATTTTAGTGAGTCAGTCATCTTTTCATTTACTATAAACGTTTTCATTCAAACAAAGTGTATCATTATGCATTTGTTCAGACTTGCAAATCAAAAAACTTTCGGACTTCAGTACTATAGACAATTTCGTATTTTCCTCCTTTTTCAGACAAATTTACTTCAACATGGAAGTAGTCGCAAATGCTTAGAAATGTCGCTCGCAAAGGACAAACTTTTGATGCGGTTTTGCGACGAAGACAACAACCGACAAAAATGGCGCTTCGGACACTTCAACAAAACAATTGCTAACCAAGAACCCAATGCCAATCAAAGCCCTTAGCGTTCCCGCTACTTTCCGTGCCATAGCCTTTTTCGTTTGCAAAGTACCATTATATGTCTTACTGATCCTCTAGATTCATTTCATCATTCAACCAAGCTGTCCGGAGAATTGTAATAGCAGGAGCTCAGGATACATCAACGACTGGTGTGAGATTTTCGAGATGACGCTACTAAGGGATGTAGCGTCGCCTGGAACCATTCCGAAGAATTACGTCTGAGTAGATCCTCACTGTCGCTCAGTTTCCCGTATCTCACGGATTTACGGCATTGACTATTGGTAACTAATGACACTGTCTAATAAATGAGCCACAGTTAGGATAGGTCCATGTACATGTGTATATAAAAGGTTAATAATAAAATTAATTTATGTAATATGAAAATTTGGCTACCTGCTAGATTTTATTAACTGCTACCACTCAATCAATAAGTAAAATCTATGTAGGTGGCACAGTTTATGCGGTTGTAATCAAAAGCCATTTTATATATATAATTTATATTTTTCGGTATAATTAGACCGCGTTTAATTTATTGAAACAGCATCTGACAATTTTCACCGGTACAGTGAAGTCACGCAAATAATCTTAGGCTTCACTTAGAAATAGGTAACTCAGTATTGACCGAAACTAACTAATAAATCATTTATACTGATCATTAGCGTAACCACTGGTTGTAAATGAAGTACTAGTACTTATTAAGGAAGATGATTTGCTTTGCATCAATTCAAAACGCAGTAAAACATTTGATGGTTGGCGTAGACCGTCCTGCAATAGGAGACCCTGCCAAACTCTTGCGTTCCCAAGCTAATATCTTCCATCAACATTTCGAAACCTTTAGTGGCTAACATTTCAAAGGATAACACATCAAAAGCACGAGATCGAACCAATGGGGTAGAACCCCCAATGCAAACTTTCCCCACTTAACCCCTGAAAGATATCCTGGCGTGTAAGAAGTGCGATGTGACGCACACATAGCCCGTGCGCAGTAGTTACGTTATATAAAATTGCCTTATGTATTAATCGGAGGATTTTTCCAAAAGTTTAAAAACACTTATTTAATTTCCGATTAACTAGTGGCTCCATTTAACATTGGCCTGATACTTTAATATCCTAGTCAATTTACCGGAGCTGTAAAAATGGACCTAGTTAGAGCTCCGTCAAACCTTCTTTTTAGGCAGAAGAAGCTTAAAAGCAAAAAGGTTTAAAGAAGTGTCACCTACTTCAAGACAGGATCGATAGTGTAAGTAGTAGAACATCATTGGGTAGTGTACATGTTTTGGCTACAAGTTAAGCATCGGAAAAATTGCCAACTCGTCTACACGTGCTGCACGGTGGTGTGAACTTTGCTTGAATTTTTGGCCCCTTTATGCGTCATTAACTTACAATAGCTGCCATTCTGGACTTTTAGCAGCTACATTTTACTGTCGTTGTAGCTTATTAAAATTATACTATCGTAGTCTAGTAGGATATCCCGTGTTCTGATTGAATCGAGGTGGGCAGATCAATCGCCTTGGTCTAGTAAACGGTAAATTCACTGATAAAGTACTCTCATGCTTGAAAGCAGCATTATATATCATTAAGTTCTAAGTTGTATTCAATAATACATGACGAGCTGCAAATAAAACGTGGGTGTGTGTACAGGCTAATTGCCTCTACAGAGTACTTGAAAAAACACTATATACCATTTATATGCATTAGGGAACACCAATGTTCACCTGGTATTGTCCTACTGCCTATGATCCGAGCTGAAGATACACTGAAATTAGCTGCAGACATAAGGATTTCTGTAGAGTCCGTCTATATTAGGAGGTATTTAGCATGATAAATACTATGGAAGATAAGTATCGAAAGTTTCTGAACTTGTGTGCTTTGTGGTTTACGGCGGTATTCGACGCGTTCGTTTATATAAGACACCAGCTGAACAGCCGGAGGAAATTTTCGATAAACATATGCGCGTCTTTGCTTTATTTGCGTATTTCATTTGAAATGAACGAGTTGACATCATAGAATGTTTAGATATTTAGACTCGCCGTTTGTTGGGGACTAAGCTTACTGCCAGGAACTTTTTGAGTTTATGCAATATTACAGTTGTTGATCAGGTAGATATATATGTAGGTGTGTTCTGGACAAAGCAAGAGGTTTCTCTCGGATCGAGAAATACTAGTATGGCACGGGCGGGACTCATGTTTATCTATAGGTAGCCACGTTTAACTACAGCGTAATGCGGAATATAGATTAGGCGACGATGCCTTGTTGTAAACGTTCCGTTTTTCTCCGCCCCAGAAGTAAGTTAACTAAGGTTGTCTGGCATTCAAGCAACTTCTAATCTCCAAGTTAATACCTCGCTTAGATCCGGCTGTTCAGGAGACATTTTACACTTTCAAGGCGACTTAAGGCAGGAATTATGAACCAGCTAGGTGAGGTATTCCTATTGGAGATCTATACCACGAAAAAAAGCGTGCGGCCATAACGCTACAGCAAAGAGTTCTGTTCTATGATGCCGCCTGTTCCTGGCGGCCGGCTAGTGCTAAAAGAGTCAACATAAGTTAACTTCGGAAAGTTGGGACTGTGAGGAAACCTATTGTACGCATATAACTGGTACCTGTTCCACTTCGCGGATGTTAGCCACTCGGGCTAGACTAAGTCGTGTTTATTATCAGCTTAATATTTTGGCTTGTCCGTTGTTTCTTATGTGAAAAAAGAAGATAAAGTGAACGAAAATTGAATTTCGTGCAAAGTTATAGGTTAGACCGCTTCTAATAAGGACGCGTAAAGGTGCTATTATTATGAAGATCTTGTTATAGCATCGTGTGTTGTCAATCATAGAATCAACTTAGTGAAACGGTTAATTAATAAAATTGGCTGTAAGATGATCTTTGCAAGGGCCGATGCCCTCTTTTCACTATTCCGGCATCGAAGAGTCATGGAATCATGAAGTAGAAAAATTCATTTGAGTGTTGAAGTCCTATTGGATTTCAACGAAGGCTAGGCAGACACGGCGATGGAGCAGGAATATCGGTTTGTTTTGGGCTCGAATAGTCAAAATGAGACAACCTTGGGTTTCGTTACAAACGTGAATGTTCAAGGCGCGCACCTAGAAAAATTTTCGGAACATTTACCGAAGGAAGCATCGTTTAGTCTTTTTAAACGCTTTTTACAACGTCACGTAAGTTCGAACCGGGCTTAAATTCAGTGCCATTTCCGTGTTAAAACCCACAGCTTAGCGGCTTCGCATACTTCAGTTAGTGAACAATACACAGGAACGAGTTTTAAGAAATACGCGAGGTCGCTTGAAGAAATTGCGTCACGAAAAATCAGTTACTATCTATGAGTTATCTGGAAACATTTTATATGTCGTTTAAAACTATGGTGCAGCGCCTCATTATCCATAGTAACATCATCCTGCAGTTGTGAAGATTGTATCTGATAAATATTACACCACTATTGACTTTCGCTACTTAGTATTCAAGTTATATATGCTCTTTTACCCGGAAAAGAAATAACACCTATCTGGTGCTCAAAACTGGTACAAAAGAAACTATCTAGGCAGAAAAGGCCAGCCTGATTATCAGCATGAAATTGTGATGTCAAACGCAATTTACAAAAAAAAAAAATGAGAATGGAAGAAATATACCTAAGTTTCAACCCAACCTAATGAATTCTTCATGAAGAATCGCCAATTATATTCACTGTGATACATTTTTCTTACCCGAAAATTGATATTCCTGCAATATAAACATTAGCATTTATAAGACCGTCTACAAGAAGCTATACGCGCGAAAGTGAGATTCAGACGCATTTGTTTATGTGTTTCACGTTTGTGGATCAGGGTCAAAGACGAACTGTCAATTAAACTCGCATGATGACCCTATACGTCTTAAGCGTCTACTGTTAGGTAAACAGGATGATGAAAATGGCATTGTACAGTTACTGTTGTAGAGACAACTGAATCAACCGATGGAGTCCTTACTAAGTATTCACTAGTGAAGTCAAAAAACACAAACTACAGAACAGGTATCTGAGTGCAAAGGAGCCTTTATAGGTTGAACCCCGCCTGATACCTTAATCTTCATATGCTGCAGAACTAAAAAGGAAACATATTCGTCGTCGTTTCTGACTTTACGAGAAAAAGCAGATTGGGCTGGGGAACTACCCAGGAAATGATGTTCGATACCGATTGCGAGTGTAAGGACGACCACTACAAGAGGACGGCACGCCGCCTGTTTGAAACAATTCAATCTTCAGGTTTTTGGAAGCAGGCCTTGACGACAGATATCTTTTGGGAACAGATTGTCTGACGCGAACGAGTAAATTAGATTCCACAAGGGATATTCATCATTGAGGTGCCTCGAATACCCGCCGCTAACTTCGATAGCATTTGCTTATTGGCATATTGTTAGTGATTCGTATATGTTTATGAAGCTTTTCGGCGATGGATCATATGCAACGTGGAAATCTCTTATCCTGATTTATTAGAGCACTGGCCGCGGTCATCACTACGCTATAAATATATCCAGAACTTAGAACAGCATAAATTGGAAAGGCAACTAGGCGAAACAGATTTAGCGTCTGGAGGCCTTGCTGCACAAAACATGCACAATTCAGGTAAACATGTGGCGTAATAGTTTGTGTTTGAGTTGGTCATGCACTTTTATAATTTTTATACAGATTGATCCTGAACGGTTTGCTTGATATAAATACCTATGCTAACGTAAACAACAACGAAAACACTGCCCTACTGTTCAACAACAGTCTGATCACCTTGATGTTAAAACTATACAGTTATTTCTATGATTTAGCCAGCAGAGCACCTAGCTGATCGGGGCTCCGTGTTCTGTCGCACGTTATATTATATAAATAAAGTTTATTGGAAGATGTGAGTGTTATGTATAGGAAATGTTAGAACCTTAGCACTTTCGAACCGATCTTTGTAGTAAATGATTCATTGGCCTTGTATGCACCTCGTACTCTGTTCAAGGTTGGCGTTTTAGACAAAAACATGCCAAGTTCGAAAAAACCCAAACACATGATCTTCAGGTGGGTGACAGGGCATGCAAAGATCACATCTCTAATCGACATGTTCAATGATTAATTTATGTATCGGTGCAACGCAGTTGCAAAAGTGTCATCAGTGGAGCTTCCGACTGCCCTGAAGATCAGCTGCGACAGAGAAACTATTACATACAACTAACAGTCACATAAAACGCATATAAAATGAAAATTGAAGATTTCCTTGGCTAAAAAGTATTTTGCTTGAACGTATATGTATATATGTATGGAACTGATTATTTGTAGCTTACTGTTAAATAGAATCTATAATTATACAGCTTGATTCACTAATCGCGATGAAAAAATGCCGAAATTCTACTTCTATTTTTTTAAATTTAAGAGTTCATCAGTCTCTTGGATTCAACCAAAATTAATTTCGATCGTTTATAGTCTGCTTGTCCTATACGCAACGTTTGACAGTTGCCGTCATAATTTGTAAGTGTATTCGATACGGGAAATGATAGGCTGTATCTTCTTCTGGAAGGCTAAATGATTTCGCGTTTTGGCTGGTTACTCCCAGGTAATGCCTACGCCGTTTTCAAATGTTATTAGTACCTTGAATCCTTGATCCATACTTTTTTTTTTTACTTACGAATGTGCGCTCCCGTGCAACCGATTCGACAGTGAAGTAATTTTAATTGCCGGATCAATTTTTGCAGCGTCCCTTCATATCGAGACTCTACCACAGGCAACTTTCTCCTTCGTTTATAATGTTGAGACCCACTTTCTTATTAAACAGATCTACAAAGGGCTCTTCGAATTTGTGAATGTATATGATATAATAAACAAGGGAAGCTGGTGCCCTTTTTCCTGTAGATAGGTCGCCATGACACTGACAAGTGAGCTAGAGGAGTGTGCCTTGTATGAACGGAAGAACCTTTCAGTTTACGACTGATCCCAACACACACCAATAACTCCTACGCGTGCTTCATGCTTATGCTTTCTTCCTAATAATATCGTATATGAACCTGCAGCAGCAATACAATGAGGAGCAGAGTATCTTACGTTACGCTGATAAGTCAAGACAGCTCGCGGTAGTTAAGCGGCTTGTTTCCTTGAGGCAATGGACTCGTCTTAGGAATAAAATTCGGCGGGCTGAAGCTCTAATGCTATCCCGGTCTACGTTGTGTCCTAAGGAAGAATGGAAGTAAGTTCTCAAGACGTCATGACCTTCAGGTGCATCTCCCCAAGCATTCATTACAATCTGCGGAAGCAGCGAACAATAATGGAACCAAGGCTGTATACTGCTGCAGATGTAATAATATTAGAGCAATAATAACCACAAAGTTACGAAAACGTATATATTTAAACGTTTCCTCTAATTCTACCGTGTCAAAGATTTCTGGTCTGGGTTTATAAAGGTTAAATATAGGAAATACAGCTGCGGTGCATCTTAGGCCGTAACTAAGCAACCATACGACACGCGATTGCACCATAGAAAAAAAATTGTCGAGAACCATTGTGTCATAGCTGTACAGCATGAGGGGTGATGTTTGTTAAAGTTACATCAATGACACTATTCCTTCAGTCGATGCGGTTCAATTTGTGTGTTAATGGACTGGGTTCTACAAATGTAGACCTTAGAAAAAGAAGAGTTACTTACACTCAAAGATAAGATGCACACGATCATTTGAAACACTTTGAACTGCGTGCCGTACATACATATATATATATATATATGTATATTTATGCAATGTCCTTGAGTGCCTAACCAGCAGCGGTAAAATGCAACAGCTGGCTTTTTAACTTTAATTTCATAGCACAGTGGCCAGGTCGAGTGTGCATCACAGAGCAAACAGCAAGCTACAGCAGAAAATTGCATGAAGGGCAACTGGGTTGTATCCAGGGGTGTGAGCAGCGGGAAAGACGATCCTAAAAGGAGCACTAAAGATCGGTTCGGTTATAACAGTTTTGTCGTCGTATCAGCGAAGCTTCTGAAGAGGATTCGTTTTTGTATGACGTCGAACTTATCCACAAAAGTTAAAAGAAAGTCAACTTGGCGATTTGATGAACGACTTAGCCTACTCTAGTTTCGCTATTTCCATGACATATCGATGACAGTGTATGAACGTTTTCTAATTCGCTTATTAGATCACTCATTGTTTAACGACTTCTATTGAGAAAAGTAGTTGAATTGTTTGATTGTCTGGATAAATTATAATCAAAGACTAATCGTGTATTTATATTTTAGAGCTGATATATACTTAAAGGGTTGATAACGGAGTCGCTTGCGCCACCAGCCGACGGACATGAATCTTAGATAAGCGTGGCCCATTTCGTCTATAAGATTAGTCCATCAAAGTACACCATATGGTATATTGTCTGACTTCTCCAATCAGTGTCTTAATTGCCACTGGGAGCTTTCTTCAATACCGGTAAGCGCGTTTATGTCCAACATATTATACTGCATATTGGAGACTGTTTTCTGGGCAGGCACTTATATCATAGTTGTCCGGTGCGAGATATCTCTAAGACACCATAGTAAATTTGATCAGGGTACTTTATGTAACCTATGTTGCACGACACGTGGGCAATATTACAAGGTTTAAATTTAAATAGCACGGTGTATATGGAGAACGGCAGTTCTTGGCCACCGGAGTCTTGGCCTCTCTTGCTGAGACACTTCGCAGTCTCTATTAGCGGCTTGAGTGAAAAGTTCCAGTCAAAGGTATTTGAGGAGTTAACAATGATAAACTGCATCTAAACACTTTTCTTCTAAAAGCGCTATATTAAAAGATAACTTCTTGTCTAATACAACTTACATTCAGTTTAGCTATATTGAGACAAACCTGTCACGATGCAACATCGCGTAACTCTTCGCTCTGCCTCGCCAAAGGCTGTTATATACCTGCTTAAACGAATTGTACTTTTTTCCGGTTAGCAGTTCCCTACACTATATTTAGCCATTGTGTAGTTTTCTTCTTACATTGTCCTTTGAAGGTTACTCTCAAAGCTGGATTTAGGTTATCACGATACATCCAGGGGTCTAAAAAGGAGAAACGTACTCCGGTGTTTATTTGTATTTACACAAACCCAACGCTGGCCGCATAGTTTCCAATCGAATTACCGTAGAAGCTGTTGAAAGACCTCTGGTGATCTGAACAGGGTGGGGCATTACGTTTGGATTAAGCCAAGTTTAGAGTTTTGTGCCATGAGAGTAATCACGATTATAACGAGACGCAGGACGATGTTAGCTAAGTATTGTAAATGAAGCTTAAAAATCGATTTTCAGACGGAAAACGTTTTTCTGCGCTTCATGCGCGTATTTGTTGATTAGAACTGATTCTCAATATATCTATGAAGTGTCTAGTCTATATGTGTTGTGGTCCAACTATACTCCGTACGCTATATAGAAAAACCTCGAATCTGCTGTAATGTTATTTCGTTTCAAAATGGCGCACCAGAGTCTTTTTAAAAAATGCATATCAAGACGAGTACATGCGCCTCTAGGTTATGAGAGCTGATAACGATGAACTGCTATAAGCAGAGTTGCCATACGCGTTTAATGAACGTTCGAAAAAAGGTAACGGAAAAGTTACCATTACTGTAGGCCCTTCCAGGTTTATCCATACCTTTTCTTCCATATTCGATGCGGCCTGCAATGTAGTAGATCATTGGTGAATTTGAAAAACCTATCAAACTTAGATAGCGACGGGCCTAAGAAGATTTTGCGACGTTTTCTCACATATGTTATTTTTGGATGATTTCTGGAGATGGAAATGTGGACCGACTGGAAGACGGGTCTACTGTTTGGGACTAAGAGTTACCACGACGATCTAGCCATAAAGGTTTCGTTTATAGCAACAGCCGCTTCATCTATTTGGACAGAAGTGAAAAGCTTTTGTAAACAGCAGTAGAAAATATCTCCGAGGAGACTGACAGGGTTTTCTTTTTGATCATTCAAGTTAGGGTAACTGTGTACAAGCCAAAAATTATATATGGAGATACTGCTTAATCGAACTCAAGTTAAGGGTTTTAAAAACCAAATTGAACCAAAATTTCAAAGGTATTTTGCTTCTCGTCTCATCTTGTGATAAAATTTTTTTAAAAAAAAATTAAGTACAATTTGTCGTTCCGATAGAGAAATCCCAGCTCGATTTTTCCTTTATTCTACAATTTGTCTTCAGAGCTTTATGGACTTGGGGTCGATTAGAGAATAATTATTAAACCCATTTTACAACTGTTTAAGGAATAGTGTTCTCGTAAAGGGACTTTATGTGCAAAAAAAAATATAATTTTTCGAAGGCGCCATATCATTCTTTCTGCATGATGACTTGGACCATTTGTGTTTTTCGTTCGGTTTAAGTTTAGATAGTTCTGGGAAGTGTCCTTGATCCTGGTTTCAGACTCGGAACTAAAAGCTGCTGGATAGACTACCGAGATCACTGCCATACGGTATAGCGTACTTGACGATTTGGCAGTGCATTTCTAAAGCGAACAAATTATTACACTGACACATTGCTTCAGAATTTATGCTGTATAATATCTAAAATGTCGTTGTATAAATTTGTCATTTTTGCTCAGTCAGCGAATTTTACCTTATTTCTAAAATATTGAGCTACTTCTAAGCCCTGAATCGTCAAGTATATTCTCAGTTATCTCTTTTGCATGAGTAATTCTCTGACGATTGCTATGTACCAATTCAAAGTAAGTTACTGTTGCCACTAAAACTAAAAAGTAACCATTTTTTCCATTTAACCAAATTAACAATTTTAGATGGAACTTGAAGAACATTATAAGATATAAGTTCAACCGATAACAACGTAAGTAACAACTGGTTACTTGATAGGAATCCGTTTAAAAAGCGTCTGAAAACCAGTATTTGGACAATGGTGGGAAACGATCGAAACGTATTTAAGAAAAAACCAAAGAACGATCCGTAGAAATTGAGCAAGAAGTGCCATATTCAGAAATAGAACGATAAAGGGATGTGCCCGAAAAACGGTCTGAGTCATTTTTGATAAAAAAAAAAATAACGTCGTCGGAAATTAATTTGTAGCCTATTTTTTTTACAGATAACCAAGCGTCTATTCACTGTCTCATTTTATCATGTTTCTACTACATGTCATTATTTATTTAAGAAAAAAAGCAAAATGACTGGTTTTAGTATAAAAAAAACTCGGTAAAAGACTAAAGATACGCTATTTATGCCCTGCGTTTAACTTCTTCATGTGGTTTGACGCTTATAGCGTTTATTCAAATTACTATTTCTATTTGCTTTTATAGCTATAGAGTAATATTTTCTTTCTTCCGAAAACTGTACTTTCTCTTAAGATATTAATACTTTATTTTTTATTTTATATAAAGAATTTAGTATAAAGCTTAGTATTATCAGATAAATACTGGATATTGCTTGGATCTTTCGCAGAGGCCTCTTCAAGTTACCGATCTGTGCGAACAACTTCCGAACTAATACTTAAAATAATCAATATAATATATTATCCTTAATCATTTATAGTATGTGGTTACAAATATTTTAATCCAGAGAATGATTATTCTATTTGTACAATTTTTAGATAGAAAATATGATATATAGAAAATATTTGTTTAAATTTAATGCCAATATTAAAATATCCTAAATATTTTTAATGAAAATACAAAAAAAATGATTAGAATTGTATAATTACTTATTTTATATAGAAAAATATAAATATTTATTTGAATATTTAAAAAATATAAACATTTAACTAACTTATAATTTTATTCAGTTCCTAATTCTTATCAGAACCTCTATTTTAACTATTTTTATTTGTTTTTTGCTATAATGATCAGTTGGTATGGTATAACAGCTGTTTGAGTAAATGCAAACGAAATCGGATCTATTCTTTTTCGCTTACCTGAATTTTATTTCTCTAGCCATGTTGAAGTTCCCCTTTTGCAAACCCAGTCTGACCCATTTAATTGCATGCGAACGTTCGAGCAGCCGTTGGGGCGGTTCAGACAATCATTTACAAATTCTAATTCAATGCTGTGTGCCTGGCGACCTATTCTACATATAGTCCCTGTTGTGTGCTGTGTCCATATAAGCTCACCAACCATCAATATGCACATACTGAAGCATCGACACGCGGGTATTTTTAGTAGATTAGAGATAATTTAGATGAATTTGACAAAACAAAGGTTTATCATTTTATGTAGCAGTGCCGAACACACATATATATATATATATATATATATATATATGGGTAAATTGTGCGTTATTACGACTATGCCGAAACTAGGACCAAAGGGCTTTTCGTCGTAGAAAAACGCCTTCGGCCACAGTAGAATTTCATAGCTTTTTCTTTTATAAATACCTATTTTGTTTAATATGGAATACTTGAGCATATTTCCTATTTGGTTCATGAATAGGAACAATACGTACCGTATTTTGTGTACAAATACTAGGTAATCAATTATTTGGAAATACTTTTCATCTAACTACATCTCTCGATAAAAAAAATGTAATACATATGAGAAATATAATGCGTCTCTTTTTACTTGCAAAGAGTACATCATATCATATATAGATACATCCGCTCACCTTCCTATCATAATATTAGCGTTGGCGTAACTGTCAGCCATGAGAGTCCTCGATAAAATTTGTTCTTTTATATCTAGTTTCACTGCTAAATATAACCTTCCTAGTTTCCTATGGAAGCACGAACTTATCCTAACCGAAAGTATGTTCGTCATGAACTTCTTGAGCAAAAACAATATAAACAGTCAAGTTTACTCTTACCTTGTGGCATGACTATGTTGTAGCAAGTATCTGGTTTCGAGGTCGTCAACCGTTAGCGCTAAGCGGCCTTATTTTCAACGTAGAATGAATTCTATTCATAGTATCATACACAAACCTACACAAACCCATTATATAGTTATGTAGGGCTTGCCAGAACAGGGGACAATTCTGCAGTGCTGGGCTGACTCATCCAAGTCCTAATAGTGTGGCCGGCGCAGCATTTTTACATAAAAATATATTGTATCATAAGAAACATTTTGCAGGTGCTGAAACGCTTTGTTCTCTGGTGTACTTAGCAGTGATGTATGCTAGCTAGTGGAAAGTACTATACTGATGATAAATAACATACAAGATATTGTACGACTATTTACTGTTAATCTCCTAAAATTTCTAATAGAGGCTTCCAACCAATTAATACCTGGTCACCGTGCGTTGTCATGGGTAAAACGTTTAACTTTGCTTTCTTGAAACCATGGAGATATGCTGTTCGCTCTTCGTTGATGACACTCCTGGGAGTCACTTGGAAAGAAGAGATGATATCTGAACGTATAGCTCGTGCGTGTCCCCTTTCTCTGAGAACTTGATTTCGTCATGGCGGCTTGTCAGAGTTGGTACTCTCCTTGCCTAGATGACCGACCAGGACTGATTTTATGTGCTGAGACGATCTTCTTCGATAAAACGTCGGCCGACGCGGCACAAGGGTTTCTTTTTGATATATATACGCGTACGCAAGTTTAGATATAGCTAGTCTCTGGCCCCAACAGTGGCCACAACGGAAACTAGTACCTGGGAGCTTTGTTTCGTAAGACGCACGTGACAGAGAGTCGCTAGCTTGTGATTTCTTCCTGTTATTATCCGTTGATAGAAACTTTCTTCTTTCTTTTCAAATCGCCTTTGTGTCAGGAGCATATCGAGCTGGCACAGTTATTTGTTCTTAAAGACGTCGACAAAAATTGTTCAACCTCACAAATGACGTGGTTCTTATAGTACTGATCTTCTTATAGCACTTATTGAAGAGTAAGCGGAACTGTTGTTTCGTCTCGTCTTCACGACACACGTGTATATGGATCAAAATAGGTACGACTACTAGTATAACATGTAAAAGAAGCGAATTCTATATCAGGGATTATTATATTGCTATTGCTACAATATATACTATATGGCTTAGATCAGGGATTTTGCGCACGTATTGGACTGTTGCTAGCAAATCTGGCAAATTTCGAAACTGAACAAGTTTGTGAACTACGTATTAATCAGCAATTTGCAGACTGAACCTAAGTGGTGAATACCCTGTCTCTTAAAAAGTTAAAAGTGCAAACTGGTTTAACTTATTCAAGGAGAAAAACGTTTCAAAAAAATATAGTTAAGTATCAAAAGTCAACACTTAATGATTAAATGATCTTTTTCCTCGAAACCGCTGCAAAAATTAATCGAAGTTTAATAAACACATTAGGTCAGGAAGCCTTAACGAAAAATACAGTACGTAAATAGATTGGAGCGCAAGACTCCAGTGAAGAGGTGTTCGGGGCCGAAGGACCAGACGTATTGCTGCAATTGAGCAGGCTTTCTACAATACCAGAGCCTGAAGTAAAGGCTTCGTCGCCCGAAATGGGAATGACACATGAAATGTGTTAGAGAAACTTAACCCAAATGGTTTACTCTCTACCATTAACCGTAACCGAGAATAGTGTAGTGTTACACAGGTTCGGACGTAAGGTGATGGTATCATCTCCAATAGACATCATGGACGTCAGCTATTAGTCGAAAATCAAACAACGAATTCCTATGGTGCGTCGGCACGGTAATTGCAAGCACGCAGTGTAAGTACTTGATGACAACGTCAGACCTTATCGTCATACCTCAGTTAATTACTATATTGAGAAAAAAATGTCCTCTTTTGATTCAAGTCCCTGTAAATACGGGACTTTCCATATTCTAGAAAAAGACAAGCGCATCCGACAATCAATTTTTTTCCCGAAAAGCCGTAGATAGAGGAATCACATATAAGAACGCGAATGGTAGGTATATAGCTGCCCAGAAGCTGTTGAAGCGCAAGGACATTAATCATCATTCTATCCCAACTAGTTCAAAAGTTGTTCCAAGTCCGCTGGATTTCCTTGTAACAGCCTGGTATTATAATGCAAAAATTTATGAGTTTAAGGTAAAGTTACATTTTGGGTTGGCCGCGATTCGAATGAACTGGGTATCACTCGTATTTTTACCATTGATGTTCTAAACGGGAAATGAGTGAAGCCATACGCGAAGAGGTATAGGACTTCATAAGCGTAGTCGGTATAAAACAACACGCTATACGATTTGCACAAAGCATTCTAATATTTTTATTCTTGTTCAATGAAAAACATTACAGGATACATTTTGTTCAAATGTAGATAATACCTTTTGTTTATTGACTGCACTGTGATCTGAAAAGCTCTACTAAAAGTAAAATACGCTTCGGTCCTTCAATGTCCTGTTATTTTAGTCGTCCTTGACTTTTACGCCTACAACGGGTCTTCGGAGATGGAGTAGCGATGAAGTGATCTTATTACGGCAGTAAGTGTAGTTCTACAACGTCGATTTCTACATGTAAAACATAAATATGAGCCGCTCACGCCTAAATTAGCCAGGTCTATGGTAAATGACACCGTATTGGCCTGTAGTAATTTCTATTTTATTCTCAGTTATGTTGACATAGCTTATTGTGGGAATGAGGCATGGGACTCAGCCTACTATCTCGCATAGATAAGCCAATAGACGGCACACTATCGCTGTTGAATCTTGGCTCGAAAAATGCTTTTGACATGTCTGGCTGCAGATAGAACTTCTTGAGATAAGAGGAACACTCCGACTTATTATGTGCTATACTTGCAAATCCAGTATTGCAGAAAAGGTTAGAAAAAAATAAATAAATAGGTAAATAGAACGATACATAGAATAATAAGTGCTTATAATACGCGTTGAAAAGTCATGCGCGTAAAAATAACTAAAACCTAAGATGCCTGTAAAAATGATTGTCGTTAGTATTCTATGTATGGAGGCCAAAACGATATGGACATTTTAGTTATCATCTTTGACAGTGTAGTAATTTAGCCGTAAAACTTTAATTAAATAATTCTCCTTGTATTATAATAGTCCCAGCGTACCCTGCCTTTTCTCTGGTGGCGCGTAAAAGCGTTTGCCCTGCTCAGTACGGGCAAGAAGAAGGGTATTCTATCTTATAAAATAGCGACGCACAGGAGGACACGATCGCTATACTATGACGACTCGCGTACATCGAGTTCAAGCAACACATCAGTGATCAAACATCCATTTTTAAGAACTTTCTCATAAAGGGCTAGAAAAACTTACGAACAAATGTGCAGGATTGAATTATTAAAGCTTTGTGCAAAGCTTATGGGGGCGCGTTTTCGAGTTATCTAAGTATGTGTCCAGTAGACTAGACTACAAACGACTGAAGATTGCATAAATTCGTGTAAATTTGTTTGTTCTATATTGTAAACAGCGTTTTATCTACACACACACGTACAATCAAACTATGTTCAGAAGAACTGCAAACGTTAAGCTTGCTTCTAGAAAAAAAGTTGACCGACATAGGTTGCCAGTGGAATATCACGTTTATAACGCTGCATGCGGATGAAGACCCATATTTTTCGTTGGAGTCGACTAGATTTATTGCCGATAAAACTAGTCGAACCCGCGCGTGTTGTGATGGTAAAAGTGACCGAAAATGGTAAAAAGCATTTGTTGGTATAGGTTTTAAAAATTTGTGATTTGTTAAAATGAGAGGAATATAGGCAGGGGCTTAGATGGAAATTTAGTATACAACACAACTAAAATAAACGATGAGAATAGTAATATAAAAGTTGCACATTACCCTCGTATCACTCTCCTCTACTTATATATTTGTATATAATTAGTGTAAGTGGATAAGGATAAATGAGCTTCTGATACGATAATACTAACTTACGTACAAGTTCGGTCCGTCGAATTCCACCCGTTTATCCCAAATAACAACTCCTGTCGATTCGTTTGCATTATATGCGGGGTTGCAGAAGCTAGACAGTTTTCAGTGTCGCCCGAAGTCCTATGTGTTCTTAAATTTTCTTTCTTTAAAGGTTCTTAAAATTGACCGAGACAGAAGCTAGCAGGTACTACTTACAGGCTGTTTTTAACATACACTTTAAAATCACCTCCTGACATATCCTCAAAGACTTCTAGAGATATTGCTGGATTTATATGGGGTTCCTTCAACGTTCAAAGAAACGGCAGTTTCTCTAAGCATAAAGCTTTTTTAATTGTTCCTTTCAAATCCTTCGTCATCTAACTACCTTGCTCAATCTTACGAAAATCAAATTCGAAAAATATTTTTATGTGAAATTTCAAAACTTTGAGCCAGTTCAGCAAAAGCAAACATGTACCAAACGGTGTCAAGTACTGGCTTCATGTAGAAATTAACTTAAGTACCGACATAAATGAGCAGTTCTATTGTATATTTAAGCTATTTTGTAGCTTTTTTATACAGCACATTTATTATTACATAGCCGACATTAATCGATTTGACCATAAATACTTCTTGCCGATCTGCCATCAGACGGTCACTCAGGTGGTCTGTAATATTTTGTTGTTTCCTGTGCATTAAATAGGCTCTCCGTCTTTATTACTTAGTATTCGTTCTCTACTGTCTTCCTCTCTCTTTCTGAACATAAATATATAGGCGGTGTTGTCTAATCCGATGATTTGCCTCAAGCAATCAGCCCTTATTTTTATCGAATTTTCATGAATAAAAAAAAACATTGGAAATCAAATTAAATATAATTTTGAAGATTGCTTACGCTCACACAAAATTCGATTTCGTTGAATGCTATCTCTCAAGTAAAGCTTTTACAAGAAGAACTAAAATCACAATGAACCCTTACCCGGCTTTGGACGACGATTCGTATGATAGAAGACTGGGGTATACACCGCAGATGAACAGAATATTGTACCTTGTCTTGACAATGAATACATGCTATATATATATCCATGTCGAGAAAGGCCGATTTAGTAGACCATGACAAGATTTACCTCGTATTCAAAATGTATAAAACACTATCGCAAGCGGTTCAAAGCCATGAAGTAGCGTAGTAATTACAATGGCAACGTTTGTATTTCTGCCCAATGAATCATTGGTTATCAGCTCTGCACGCCTGCCAAGTGCACAACGATTGCTCCTGAACGGCCACAGACTACACGTAATGATCCGCAGCAACAAATGGCTAGTTTTGCAAAAGGCCTTTACGTCTAGTATATTTAGTTTTATGATATATGTAGCTATATTTCTAAATCGGAGTCGTCACAGGCCAGTGAATAGACTAAACCTGCTGGACAAACCTAATGTACGTGTTTAAGGTTCTAGGACTTTGCTCTCCTTCTCTCGGGATCCTTAGTTTATGAGTGTTTGGCACAGCGCTAACGTGTGATACAGGGACGGCAGATTTATGTTAGGTGTAGCTCTTTGAAGAGGTGTCCTATTTAGAACAAGACAGCCCGGATTACGGAGCAATGACCTCCTGCGTGCATCTCATTCAATTCAGTGGTCGTTTGCGTTCGCTGATCTTTTCGGCATAACTATTAGCCCGCTCGAAAAATCAACTGTTGCCTATCGTTTATCGCACGAAATGTAGGCCTGTGGGCTGGCAGGCAACAAAATGGTTTCTGCTCTTAATGGTCGATATATGAACATTATGAGCTGAGCAAGTCGTTTTCAAGCAGGAAGTTTTGTTTGTTTTCTATAGAACGATTAATGAAAAGTCTCCGATATACGAGAAAAGACTTAATATTGTATGTTCGATAACAAAGGAGAATATTGATCAATGCTATAGATACGCTGCCAGTTTACCAGTTTATTTAGCTCAGTTCTATTGAGCTACAAAAAAAAGTTCGTCTCAAATTAGAAGTTCTCAAATCTAGTCCGGCAACCTAGATAGGGAATACGGTTATTAATTATGTTGATGCTTACAATAATATGGACTATTATCATTTATCGTTCGGTTTGTATATCACAGTGAGCCGGTGTATTCAAGAAAAATAGATGCCTTACGTGATTCCACGGGAAATGTTTGGTCTTTTTTAACGGAAGAAAAAGACTCTTGGATAGTCTTCATAGCGTCTTCAAGTCATTATTATCATTATACAATGCTCATATTTATACGAGCATGTTACAGTGAGATTGATACAACATCAGTATTATCATAAGCGTAAAGTTTAATCTGATTATATATTACGTATTACTTACACAGTACACTGATGAGAACTAGCATATATCGCGAAAGATGGCGATTCAGCGAACAGAAAGCTCGAGAATGCGTACGTCGAATAACAAAGTTTGCTACCCGAATTATAATTCTCAGTTGACGGAAAGTCCTCCTGCCCTGCGTAAGGTGAACACTGATACCTACAAGCTGGCCTTATTGAACTTATAAAACACATACACGTGTGCATGTATTTACTTGTATATACAGCCATGTGAAGTAGCAGCTTTAGATTTGTGTTTAGATCGCTTTTTCAATCCATTCAATGATCCATCATTCCAATGATTGACTATATCTTACCAGTCTCGACTATAGACCGCACTGATGGTGTTCCCACCGTGTGCGGCTCAGCACACTCCCGGCGAGAGCAACGACGGTGTGTCGGCGATCAGAGAGAGACGCTGTTGTATCGAAAGGACAAGGGTGACAGAAAACAATAGTGGAACATTAGCAGAGCCGGCCTTTAGCAACATAGTCGGTCAGGGGCTCCGCCATCACAGCCGTAGCTGTGAAACAACGCGTGACTTCGGGATGTTTGCGCCTTATTGATGCTGCGTTGTACTGTAGGGTGCGATACTGTTCGTTGCTCCTACGGCGTAGCCACTGCTGGGGTTCTCCTTGTTTTTTGTAAGACGTTCTATTGGGCCCGGTTGAGCGGGCACGCCTTGTCTTGCAGGACATCCAGCAGGCCAAATGTGGTGACAACTATGCTTCTACTGAAAATGGCCGAACGGCAAAGTGTGTTATCGTCTGCCATGATAAAGTTAACTGTATGTCGTAGCTTAATGTTGTACTCCCGTCGTCTCTTCATCGCCGCAAACTCCATTAGTTGGGGAGAGGAAAATAAGGTTTAGACTTTTTTTCATCGCTGCAGAGAACGCAAAAAGAGGCGAATCCGTTCGAAAAAACAGTTAGGACGGATGAAGCGCGCGCCTGTTGCTGGAGCTGACTGTAGCTATCTCGATAGAAATACAACAAAACTGTTATAGCATAAGTACACGAAAAATCTACTTTGTATGACCTACCTAGGAAAAAACTATTTTCAGTCGGACAGTATGAATCTCATACCGGATGCAGAAAATCGTAGAGGTCCAAATTCGAGGGAATTTGCGAATGGAAGAAGTTACTCGCCGGTCGCATACGGGTCTTCTACTCTGTCGTTGGTTCGTTTTAGGGAGGTCATTGCTAAATGATTATCTCAATGCTTAGTACAAATAGAGGCAGTCCAGTTTTGTTTCTGACCAAATACTATTAAGTATTATTTTTTTCCCTTAGCCATGTCCTTCGCAGCGCATAGCCTTACGGCCACTACTCCGCGCGATATAGCAAGTATGCTCTTCCTATATTATGTATATAACGCGAATTTGGAAGCAAATTTACCAATTATTAAGACATACTGATAGATGCCCTGTAGTTTCTTGCAGCCTTATAGTGACTTCGAAGTATGTGGCCAGAACCTATCACTAATCTTCGTACTAGCTCAATATCTAAAACCACTATTATGTCTGATGTTCTATTGTTGTTTAGGGACAGATCTGCTTCGAACTGCTGGGTGTAAGTCGGCAGGTTTGTTGTGAAAAGATATGTAGTATTGTAAAATGTCTCCCTAGATTCAATATGTATATTAGGATGTATGTGCCGCTAGTAAACGAAATTTCACTGTCGAATCACCTCATTAATGTTACTATTTTTAATAAATTAGTATATTTTAATATATGACGCATCTTTACATTATTATGATATCATTAAGCATTGTTCTAAGCATCTAAGCATCTTCTAGGAACATGTGAGTGAAAACTGGTTGAGTCTACTCTATGAGTAATTAATTAATACGAAAAAACAGTTTCAAAAATCAAGGCCCAATAGCCATGTTCCTGTTACTCAAAAGTTATGCCGCTGTGAAAATTTATCAAAGATTGGAGTAGTGGAGACCAGCGAAAAGGTAACCAGATGTCGGTACCTGAAGGACAATGATGAATTGCCATCATCAAACAGTAGAGGCTAGGGCGTAAAAGCTTTGTAGTCTAGAACTGGGATTTCTCATGTGACATGTTACAGAGTTATCACCCGAATATTGAAAATGCGGAAAGTGGGTAAAAAATGGGAATTGACGTGGGAATTATAGCTTAATGTCAGAAAAAGTTTTGGAAATACCTTGGTGGTATATTGCACATGCAACCTGTGGGATTTTAATCAGCAAAACAACCGTCTAGAGGAAACGATCGTTGTAGACGAAGCATAATTTAATCTCTGCGGCTAACCGGAAAGGAACCAGGCAAGGAAGTGTCGTTGCCTTGAAGATAAACCGAGTTCGCTAATAGTGTCGTAGGTTCGGACGCAACGCGATGATAGTAATGAAATCAGAGGCACCTGGCAGTATGAGGTACTCGTCGAAAACGTAGCACCGGATTCGTTTGTAACAGCTCAAAATAACATAAACGTATATGAATGAAACAAAGCTTAGCAAGCTATGCGGAAGGGTACAGGTACATTCACACATAAAAACGTTCTCGCTGTGAACGCGGTAGCTGAACTAAACGTACGTACCATAGTTTCTACTCGATGATAGTAATCAATAGAGAACCGTTTTTAGATTTGCTGTATATGCAAAAGTTAGCCTCGGCTAGTGGGGAGCTAATGGATCACAACGACCCTCAGCTTCACGAACGGCAAAAAGCTGACGCACCGTAGTGCATTGCTTGGAAAGGGACATTAAACTAATATCGCTTCATTAGCACGTAGGAAGAACGGTGATGGCGTAGTGGGTGGCGTGTTTGTCAGCCAAGCTAAGACACACGTGAGGGGATCGAATCCAAGCTGTTGGGAAACAGCTGTCTAATGGAATATCGGCGATGTTGGACGTAAAACCCAAAACATTTACCTTAGGAAGAACAGCAAAGAATATGATTGAAGACGTCAGCACTAAGCAACGAATGAGCAAGACAATGAAAACACATTAACAGGAATAACGTCATTATTGACTATTCAGTTTGAAAAGCTTCTTTCGACACATTTCAGTACTTAATAGACCTTTGTTTTCTCTTAGGATAAGGATATATAAAATTGACAGAGATATAGTGCCAACTCCTGGCGTTCAGTGATAGTTATTAAGCCACTGTGTGAAGCTCGTATACCGATCAGTCTAGTAAATGTACAGGGCGTGTCAACACGAGCAACAACCTTATTAATGCTCACTGTAGATATAAAGTGAACTTTTCTTCGTCGTTAAAATATTACAGTGTCTCCACCCACGATTCTATCGAGAGTTCTGATACGGCTTTATCACTGTCATCTTTATCAATAATACATTTTGCCCCAAAGGTAACCTGTTGAATTCGAGCTATTGCAACATTGTTTATGTCGAAGAATGAACAAGCCGAATCATTTTAGATCAATTGTAATAACACTAAAGGTGCCGCGGGGTTCCACGACTGTTATGTGCACGGTAGGGGCTGTGATATAGCAAACAACGATAAGCTTCGACGTAATAGTTGGAAGGGTCAACGTAAAGGACGTCTACTCATCACTATTATCAGAATACTAAATAGCAATGAAATTATTCGTTTAACTAGTCCGTTACTGGTTTAACTAGTTAAAGGGATTTTTCGAACAAAATAAGAGATATCAAGTGAACTGAGTTTAGACGAAGCCTGTTAACCTTTCTGGCCTCGACGCTAAAAGCCTACTTTAAGCTCAAGGGCGCGACGGTCACCTGTCGTTCACACATAATCAGGACAACAAGCGTGTTCAAGCAAAATCCGGCGCCAATAAACTTTCGACACCTCGTTGGGTATATGCTGCTTACACGCAGGGAGAGTGGGACTACGGTTTTCTTTAAGACCACGTCTACAAATCGGCTGCAGCCGCAAATTGGACCAGCCTCAGGACGGCAGGCCACAAGCAATCAAGATGAAGTCATCAACGGCTAACGAGTACAAAAAAGGCAAATGAGCAGTGGCAGGTGTGCAAAGGCCAAACAGCAGACTGCAAAATCTATCGAAAAGGTTCGGATCTTGGAAGTGGTGAGGCAGCAGGGCTCATTAATTCTTTGATACCTGCACTCGGTAATGCTGGCAAGTATAATGTTGAACAAATAAAGGTACACAATACGGAAACGCTCTCTTCCAGTACAATTAAAGCGAACTGCAATTGTGACGCTTTTACGCCGTGCCGTTATACAGGCAACGATGTTATTTAACTAGCCATCATTTTTGTCTTCGATATTTACGATCATGCTCTAGTCATTATTAGTAGACGGTTAACGGAAACAAGGTTAGCGATGGAGAACAAGAACATCCGTCAAGAGCGACCGGCCTTAGCGCGCCTTTAACGCCAACCAAAGGGAAATGTATATATAAGAGGACATTCAAGCTGAAAGCGCTCAATGGTAAACTGCAACATACGACGCGACCAGGAACAAAGCAATGTTATTTATATTAGTTTCTGTATATATCTATGTAGATCTCGTTTTTGATAACCTCATCGTGGGGCGTCAATCTTCAGGGGTACTCTCGCAAGTACGCGGGACATTACCGTAAAAGCGGCCGCATCCCCTTACATGTCCTTCTTCGTTCCCCATATTTATAGATTCTTCTCTATCCATTAACTCGTAGACCCGTGCCACTGATTCGTCTGGCGGCTCTACCGTTCCACGAATATTTTATTAATCTAGTATAAGCAAGAGTATTCTCAGCCTAGTGATATCTACTGCCCCGTAAAGAGCGTGATCAAAAACTCCTAAAAAACATTAGATTTTAGGCCCTACCTGTCATTGTGTCAAAGTGCATCCTCGAAAATTCGCTTATTAGTCGTATCATGACACTCATTTTCCCAAGTTTTTTCCGTCACGCATTGGAAGAAACTCCATGGGACTTCGTGGTCAGTCATCACTGAATAATGACACTACGATGAGGCAAATGATTATTTTGAAGATCGTGTAGCTCAGAATGACCGATATCAACTTTTTGCTGATGTATCGACTCCTGCTTTAAATCTATCCATAGCCTTTAAAGCAAAATAGGCTAAATGTGCAAATATATAATACAATTAGGCTACCAGATCCGCGCGACTGTTAAAGTAGTTTAGGCAAATGTTAAAGCAGTTTCAGCGGCAATTCAGAAACTTACCAAACATGCAAAAACATACACTTCCCGATTATCTGCGAAGAAGTTCCAGAGAAACTCCTCTGATCACATTTATTTGGCAATAAAAGTTACGTCTTAGCGTTCCGACACCGAACGTATATCATCTAATATTACTATTATGGCCACGTTCACTTTGGCGTCGCGTGACTTCTAGCGTCTATTGTCTGGCCACGATTTCGGACACTAATTAATTCTAACTCACTTTGTAACCGTTTGTATGTTCGCTTATTTTTATATGAAGGTCCATAATGGTATTAAATCTTCCTCGAAATCCGGTTCAAGTGTGTTACGTCGCATTTGTCCAGCTTTTGGCTAAGTCGATGCTTCTGGGTCCGATAGAAGGGTTCACTATGAATTCTGTTGGAGCAATTAGCGTCAGGTCAGACGCCCTCACTGCACGTACACACAGTAGAGAGAAGTGTGCCTTGTACGTCAGAAAATAATTGATGTAACCGGGATCATCTTAATCTTCACCGCCGTCCACGCTCGTCGCCTCCTGTTCACATAACCGAACAGAATATAACGACCGCAATCACGACATGTAGTTTTTTCCCGAAGTTAATAGGATCAATATAATTAAATAAAATTAAACTTGTTAGCTGCAAACGTTCGCGTGGGATATGTGCCCACTTCTGTATAAGAGTCCTTTCGCTCGACGGAGTACGTATTAGATACGTTCAAGCTCATTTATAATGGAAGGATGGTTTGTGTTGAGGGTCAACATTTGAGCAAAGAGCGCTATTTTTCTGAAACATATACGAAGTTACGTCACACTCTTCTGTCAAGCTCCTTAGAGCTACCTAACGATGCGTGAACTAATAACGCGCATAACACTCCAATAGTGGATGGTACTGTGTGTGATTAACGACGTCCTGTAGCTAAGGTTTAGGAATAATTTGGTTTAAAAAAAAAAATAATAGGAACTATATGAATGGCGATCACAAAAAATATTGATTGCAGTACTGCCTTCACGACATGGGCCAATTCGAATGAGATACCTGAGTTCGATTTTCGTCTAAGGGCGTTGCTTTTCTGCTTATTGAAAAACGTGGACAGAGACGAAATACGGTGTCCGCAAGGTCGCCAAATTTTAGGAGGATCGAGTTCGTGGGAAACTGTGGTCCCTAATATTACGTTTTGCCGTTCTGCCTAACATGCGTCTGTGGATGCCCTACTTTTAAGGCTAGAGCCTGCAAAAAATCATATTGTAAATTTGCAAGCATAAATATATACCGTTTACATGGGTACTTATTCAATAAAAAATGGTAATATAATAGTAGAAATACACGAAATCAACATGTTTGCTTTTGACTGATAATATACGCTGTCAGATTATACAGATCATTTCGAATTGTACAAATTTGTATCCACGTGGAAAAGTTAATAACAAGATCAAAACTAGAATTTTCACAACATAATACATCATTATACAAGAAGACCACATGCGAATCGCTCCGTCGATAAGCCGTAGCTTTTACGGCTTAATAGAAATATAAAAAAAAAAAAGCAAAAATAGGAAAGTTAACTCCACAGTGAACCATAAGGGTTAACTCTTTCCGTTTAGTTTGTGACACTCCTTTGAATTGTTCGAAAATCGCGTCTTTCTTAAAAAAAGCTTCTCTGCCTCACGTGAATCCCTAACGGAAAAGAACGAAGTCAGAAACGCTTTTCATGACAGATGTGTATAGGTCTGGGATTTGACCTGCAGCTGTTGGTGTTGTGCAATAGGTTACTGCTTACGCATTTACAGCCGTTCCTGTGGTAGCGTAGCGAGTAACGTATGTGCCAGCTAAACTTAGGGGTAGGTTGTGGTCTAGGTTGGAACCCGAGTGCAGACAGACTAGCGGAGGGCTAGCCGTCTGACTAAACGTTATACCGGGCGTAAATTCCAAACACAGACGGCATTAGGAGCTATTGTGTCGGTATATACAGTCACAGGAAGTCATAGTGAACAAATAAAGCATTCTATTGATAACCGAGTTATCTATCGCCGTTTTGATAAAAGGCTACTTTAATGGGCTTGCCCCACAGAATAAGGTGATGTACTGTAGAAATCTGTGAATAAAATGTGTAGGACACTATGAATAGAAAATTTCAACGCATTCCTAAACTTTTCTATAGAGCCAACTTGATTAAGAGCTCTTTGTTGAACCGCAGAGTTCCTTTTAGAAACCGTCATCGGGTCGTCTTTACTTCAGTGCAGGCGCAATGAGTGCACTGTGTAGAGGGTCTATGTGTAGATGTCTGAATGAAATTGCAAACGTCGATCAGGCGTGTCGATCATGCGCGTCGTTCGGAATTTTACTATAATTTCGAGCATAGTTCAGCCAGAAGTGGTAATTGAAGCGCTGTTCGGCGCTTCAATTACCACTTCTTCACGCAAGTGAGCCCTCTTGAGGCCTTACTACTCACGGAAATAGCAAGTACGTTTCGCTCAGCGCTGGTACGATTCGGCACATGGGGATACAGTATCCATTTTCGAAATTGTCAATTACAAGGCAACACCAATTTGTATTCATATTGTTTTTGTCATGATTTATATTATTGTTATTATCGAATAAGTATATGAATGCCACTTGACAAACAACTACTCCGACTACCAAGTTGCTCTCAATTCCAGCGGTTGTTAGAAGGAACATGGCCATATTGCGGCGGTGGAGAATCATAGCATATTATTCCCATTGAGACTAGCTGTTGTGAAAGGCGGCCAGTATGGCAGGGTCAACCAGCTCCGTTCGGTAAGACCAGTTCTACGAGAACCGGAGTTGTTAGTCCAAACTACCCCTGAAACAGATACAAGGCCAAACTTCGTTCAGCAGCCGTAGCGATCAAAACGACATGAACTGTCATTCGGCAGCGCGTAACGGTATGATCCAGCTGGTGCCTTGCTAGACCGATCCGTGGGGAGTTGTCTGGCGACAGAGCAAAACTATTTAAACATTAGAAAAATCACCGGGGGTTATAGGGAATGCGGTTGGGAGACCGTGTGTAACAACCACCAGGCAACACGCCGGAGGCGATAGTAAAAATCGCTCCTCTTTTCACTAGAATAATGCACACAGACAGAAGCGTGTGCGATACACCGAGACGTCAAATAACATTTTTCTAACTGTACAGCCACGTGTTCCCCACCGATAGCCTACTATTAGCTTAGTCTGTACATATGTATATGGAAACTTTGGCTTTGCCGATGTAGGCTGGGTAAAAAGATATCAGCAAGTACAAAATACATTTGACAGTACTTTTTTTTTTAGCTTTTATAAGTACGAGAGAACCTCTACGCATATCATAATGCTGAGCGTTAGCTAGCACGAGCTTTGCTTGGCCTGTGTTAAATGAATTGCAAAAAAGTCTACGCACGTCTTGGCCCTGCCGGGCCAGGACTAGAGCACTTCTTCTAGAGCACAATGTTAAACTGAAGGTGAGCTTAGGTTTTAGCTGTGTTCATATAGCAAACATAACGTCGTCGTCTGGCCTGCAACATTATGTAATAATAATTACAAATAGTAATTTTACTAAAATAAAAAAAAAAGGATACATAGTCTGTACTATATACTGCTAAATTTGATTTACCCGTAACGACGGATTGCATGTAAACAGGCCTCCTTTTTTATTATAATATTTATATTGTTGTGTCTTCAAATTATTATCACATTTTTCGAAAGTATGATATGATAGATGTGTCCGAAGGAAATCATTTCTTGATATCGCGCTTAGAATCCTCAACAATCGTATCTGGACGTCGCTGCAATATATTCGAATTTTTCCGTGTAGATTTGCTGATTACTAAACTGTTACACAAGAGTCATTGCTTGCACTCCTATCAATAATATGTACTCGTCTGCTTTTTGATACCTATCCTCAGCCTTGTACGTGCTGGTCCTTCTATTATTGGCGCTAGGGGGCGCCATCTGCAGCGTACCTTTGCTCGATGTGTCGAACTTAATGTGGTCGACCTTTTCGTGCATTGTGCTCACTTTGAGCTCCATCTACTGCAGTCAAGCAGGGCCCCACAGCTGTTGCAGCAGGTGCTTTTGTATGGCGGAACTCACGTCCGAACAGGGCGACAGGTCGCTGCCAGTTGTGGATAGGACGGCGGTAGGTAAATGCAATAGAGATACGAGAACAGTTAATAAGGAACGCATTCGGCACTTCGTGCATGATCATAACATACACATGCGGTAGAGACAGATGTATTTTAAGCGGCCATAATTAACAAATCCAACAATAATAGTTGTTACATAGGTTGGCGCAGTCAATGACTCCCTGGTCTGTCCATTATTATGATCACAGAACCGCAACTGCGCCAAAAAAGTTATGGGAAAAAAGCAAATGATTGGTACTCGAATAGCTACTGTTTGTGATGACAACTCGTCATTACTAGATACGGATCTTCAATAATGAGCGCTTTTTCGATGCGTTTTTGCTAGGAACATTCGATTTGCACGCGTTGCCGGGATTAATGCCATGTCTTCTAATTATATATATATATATATACGTAATCAATCCATTACGTTAGCAACGGTAAATGTATCAAAGTATTATAACGGACAATAAAAGGTGGTAGCGCAATATATCTGAGGTGATCACGATTACATTACAGGATACAAACCATTGTTGCTTCACTGTTGGATGCACGGATAAGTGGCTGTATGGCGTAGAGGATTGAGTGTGCCGCTCCGTTAGTGGTGACACTCGCTGGTGATCCCGACGATCGAGGTAATTAAAAATCTGAACATACACAACTTCTATCGACGATGCTGCCACTTACCGTGCTTTTCGAACAACCGCCACCGCCTGACCCTTGTTCTTGGAGGGCGCTGTGTAAAGTTCCTGACATTAATGAGCGGCTGGCGCTTGGAGTCGCCAGGGGGGGCAAAGCTGCCGTGAGATCCGCGAGGCTTCCCCCACTACATGTGGATCCACTGAAATGGTAATCCAACGGGTATCAGCGAGCAACGACTATACCAAGAACTATGATATTGATAAAGAACCTACGCAGCTTGTCAGTACTATATCGAAACTAGCTTGTCTGTTACGCTATTGCGAAGACGTCAAACGAGATCGAGATGTTGATAATATGTCGAATGCGAGGTCAGTAAAAAAAGTTGATGAAATTTCTTGTTGTTAAACATAAGTAAACTTGAAGTGAATAGAAAATCACTTCAAGCTTAACGTACCTTGTCACTGATATTTCCTTTGGCTGTTTTCACTATAAATATCCCTACACTTTTTACTCGTCAGTGGTAAGTGGACACTTCAAAATTACACCAGACCAAGCGGCTAGATTCCTCGAGTCAGACGAGAGAACCTCGTGTGCTTATATATTGTATGCCACAGTGCTAGATACATTTCCCGAGGCTCTGAGGGCGCCAAACGGCTCTCTGCCAGTTTCAGCGACTAATCGCTTGTTTTGAATAGTTCGTGAATGGTTTTTCGCTTATACTGATTTTCACAGTTTCGGGACCGCGGAGGGGAAATGGGCGCAGGCTCCCATAGTCGATGACCAGTTCGAATAGTTGCACTACACCCCTAATAAAACGTTACCGACATTTGACATAAATGTTGAATCATCATAAGTAGACTTTGTATATATGTGTGTGTTTTAAAATGATGTAGCCTTTTTTGTAGAGCGCACTAGCTCTTTTACAATACTGCGATATTGCTACGTTTATCTGATGTCCACCTATATACTTATTTATTAAAGAAGAAGAATGATAGTTCGATTTCAACACGAAGTGTTCGTTGGTGAGCATAATGTCACACTGATCCGGGCACTGTTTTGGAGGCTCAGTTCTTCAAGGGACGATTTTGTACTTGGGTGCCAGCCTAACTTACTACTAGAAGTTCAGTTTGGACCATCTTGATGGATCGTGTACCCTTATGTGACATCTGCCATACACTAGTATTCAACCGCAGTAGTATTTTTCGTGACCTTTGAATGATTTTCTCATTCGAGAATTTCACATATAAGCATGTTGGGCCTGCCATTCATAGGTCCGTTCTATAGCGTATTCTATGAGTCAAAGTTTTCTGGTTGTGCCATAAGTGCTAATTTTGGTAACTTTCTTTGCCTACACCTTAGAACAATGTCTTAAACACTCGTTGTCCGACTATTCGTAAGAAAATACAGACGACGACAAAATATCGACATGTACATTGCGTTGACATATCGTTCATCTCGAACTGTAGTGGCACCGTGGCGGCGAAGGGCCCCTCTATCTAATATTGAGCTGCTAGTAAAATTAGAGTCTTTTTTTGCATGAAAATTCATTTTTAGATGTGAGGCATATACAATTAATACCCTGGTGAGTTTTGGCTGCTATTAGATAATGATGTGACAGAACAAGGTAAAAATTAAGTAAGTTAATTCATTCATACGCCACTGTATGCTTTGAAGCGAAATGAAGGAAAATTTCCTGGCCATGTTTTTTCCCGCTCCAGATTATGGTAATTCGCTAAAATGGCTGGTAAGTTGCTGAGTTAGACGGGAGAATGAAAACCGAACATATTAGAGTTTACGTCGGCACCAGCTTGAAAAAGTTGATAATGTATGTATACACGAACGTGCCATATGTTTCCAGCTTGCCTTAACGTACCCTTATCAAATCGGTTGCCTAGCTGTGTGTATTACAAATTCAAGCTTTTTTTCGTTCATCGTATTCATCGTCTTCAAATTTATATACACTGCTCCAGGAGACTCTCATCCATGACACCAGCGTTGTACTTTACCCAACTGGATGCTCTTGCTGTTAGTAGCCTGTACATTATCTTGTACCAACAGCTGGATAGCTGTTTTCCTTGCTATCATTAGGCTTCAAGGTGGTACTAGCTATAAGTAGCTCGTCCTGTTTTGTGGCTGTATGTCTATATGTGGTTGAATACCTGTGATATCGTTGACGATTACACAACTTAACAACGGTAGCTTCCTCACAGGCCAGGGAGTCGAGTCGATTCCTTTCGAACCAATTGAGGCGAAACCTCCGTGAATGAGCAACGTACATGAGTGTGGCCCCCAGAAACAGACAGGCCATCGAGACGCATATCAGAAGGACTGGGTAATTCCCGCTCAAGTCCCAGAAGCCCCACGCACTTTCCATCGTCTTTGGGAAACACACTCTTTCGATCAGATCGTCAATAGATTATCTGGAAATCATCAGAAAGCATACGGTATTGTTAGTAAAGAGATGTTAACGAAAACTTAGCAAAACGAATAAGGAACTGTATTTGTTTATTTGATCATATCAGAGATATACTATTGAGTGATAGCCATCGTCACGACTAGATACAAAACCCTTTTTTAAGAAATATTTTTACAGAGAGAATGCTAATAACTTATAATCATGAGGCAGTGGTGCGGCTTTTCGAACTGGCAAAATGGCCCGGCCATTTTGTGTCGCACTGAACAAACCCGGGCCACTGATAATTTGCCCAGTTGAACTTAGCAGCCCAAGGTTGGTAAATTCCAGATAGAACTCCTAGAGGTTTAGTTGAAGCGTGAAAATTCACAACCTACCGAAGCGGCTCCCATTAGTAAACATAAATGACTTTTACACTGGACCTTGTTGGCGGTGCTTATAGATCTGCATGACTTAAGCTTCTTATTTTTGGGTGTAGCCACCAAGTTTCAAGGTCCGCGAGCCATTGGGCCAAACCATCCCGAGAAAAGGACAGAATATGGTTGTTGTATAAGGGTATCACTGCTTTTGTGATGTAGACACTAAAGTCATATGGTTTTAGAACTACTTGATGCTACTTCAAATTAAAGTTAATGATACAACGGTATGAAAACACTGACGAAGATAAGTTCGTTGAATGGTACACAACGGTATGAGATATTTTCATAATTGAAGTAACAGTCCGTGACAATATCAAGGTTTTCAAGTTTCTACGTTACACGTACACGAAGCTACGTACTACATCTCGCCATAGTCTAGGCTGTTCCGTTTGGCTAATTCGTTCAAGCCAAAGAGGTTGAAAAACGATCGAAGCCCAAAATCTAGCAATTGCGCACAATAGGTAATTTAACCTATAGCAATGAACTTATTAATACCAATAGAAATACATTAGTATGTAAAGCTGGCAACGAAAGGCTCGTAAAGAAACTTCGAGCATGATGCAGTTACTTGTAGAAACATAACTATCTATTTCCATTATGTTTGACATAGTTCATGGGTTAACGGGTGCGTCGCGTTATAATCGACTAAGTTAGTAATTGATTAACACGATTTATCAGACCAGGTGACGCCAACAATATATCTGTCTAAATGTTGCCCAGTTGAAGATCTGGCACAGCGCCACTATTACAGTATGTTTAAAAATATCTTCTTTTTTATATCATTACCTATATTGGAGTGCTTACTTCACGAGGGAACGCTAGATCACCAGCTCTATACGACTGTGCCGAATTGCAGAGATTAAATCATCGTTAAAATTATATTGTTCTCAGTGAGGACTCATCGTCTCAGAAGACGGCTGTGACGTATACTCTGTAGCCTGTGATTATTTGGGAGCGACAGGCAAATGAGTCATTCAAGTAACGTTAAGTTTCACTCTGTTTTATGTTGAATTGATCTTACTGGGCTAAGTTATATCTGCTTGCTCAACATCGGGCGTATTTAACCGTACACATTTATAAATGGGTCTGTAAATATCCCACTTGTTATTGATTAACCAAAGCTATCACTGCTCCGTGTAGTTAATCAATGCTACGAACATCGCTTATCCGGTGGGGTTCGTTAGCTCTTGGCTCGGGCCTTGGAGTAATTCTCAACCAGTATTGTATTGTTTTTTCTAAAAATTTCTTAACCGTATATCTGTATAAATATGCTACTACACAAAAAGGGCATACATTCTCTTCTGAATAATGGGAAATGAAGCGTTCGGTGTCCTCATATGTTCACAGTGATATTGGCTTCGCTTGAGAACTTGCGTAAAGGTAAGTCAACTTCTTTCAAACCCTTCCATAAATTAGCTCTATATATATAGATATATATACATATAATAAACATTGGTTAAAACAGACGTCGGACTCTCAACAACGAACACGTAATTGTGCTGCCAATAAGTTGTTGTCGTTTTATGCTACCTTTAAGGAAGTTCTTAAATAGTTCAAGCGGTATTTAAAAAAATTGAGAATCATTCGGAGTAACACGTAGATGTGCCGAGCTTTAATTCTCTCGTTACCTAACAGATCCCCCAATTGCTATTGCTCTACTTCGTTAATTAGCTGAGATTAACTTCCATAGTTTTATAAGGGTGCACGTGAGAGCTTAGTGCAGATAGTATCTCGGAAAGAATCTTATCGGAATACTATACGGATAGTACTTCGGAAAGATTATATATCTGACTTCTCATGGTAGATGCAGTTCGTTACGCAGGAGGCACTCGGAGCTAGAAATTGTGCCCGCTGAAAACTTAGTCCTTCAAGGAACAGTACGAGGATCTGAGAAACCGTTACAGAGGCTTGAAAATACAATGATAATGCTGATAGAAGGGGACTACGTGTTCTTCGGTTAACAGGTGCGAATTCGCTGATCGAACAGCTCGGATATTTTTAGCCTTGCTATGCGAATCACGAGGCGTGGAGACATAAAACTGAAAATTTATGCGATAGTAACTGTTCAGTTTTACTCAGGTCAACAATTTTACTACACAGACAAAGCCATTTGGTTGGTGCCTACCTCAAAATGATGCTGCATGACCCTCTATTGTAAATTGTATGCATTAAAAATTTTACTTAGATACAACAGCAACAAGACAGGCTCGTTCGACTTTTTCATAAGAGTCATCCGGTTCACCTAGTCTTTGGCTGTTTTTACGCACACATACGGCCCTATCGCTATACGTACGCTGGCGGTACGGATGTTTCCTGAAAGTTATTCGACCGTCTCGTGGGTCATTGTAGATCGAGAATCCTTCGGCTGTCGACGAAAGGGATTTACGTCCTAAAGCAACCGCTGCCTACTGCAACATGTAGGACAGAGGCATCCTTTCTTCTTTGAATGAAACTGTAAACTCGTCCTGCTGCCAAGAGATGATTCCAGAGTATTCTGCACTTCAACAAGAAAGCTGCGAAATACGTGCTTTCAGAATGATAATAATAACAACGCCATCTCGTTATTACGGAATCATTTCGGTGTGAGGCTGATTTCGAAGCTGTGTAATGTCGAATAATCCATGGACGATAGGCAAACTTCCTGAAAGATCCCCACCGCCACTTTAGAGATGCCGCCAGATATATTTGCGAAGGAATGACCTAAAACTGGGTAAAGTGATTAACTGCTGTAAAGGTAGTCTAATGAGGCCACCTTATTGGTGTTGTGCGTAAGTAAAACATTATACGTAAAAAGTTTGTATTATGTAAAGTATGTAAATACATTCAGTCGTTTTTGTTAATGTCACTTTAAAGTAGCACCCGATTAGATAGCCTTCCCTTTAAATAGATGTTTGTAGCGAATCTTGCATGTAGATCATCACCATTAGTACTCGTACAAGATGAAGCTCAACAGGCAACCAACAACAAAGCTGGTAAATAATCAGGGTCGAAGTATCATCGACACTTGTGCACTTGGCTCCGCTTTCAGCACCAGAGAATTGAAGACAGCCGTTTATCTGAGAACAGTCTTTTCAAAAAAGGAAGAAATTTAACTAAGGTAAGAGCAAATAACAATGAAACCAGCTCAATCTATTGACCTTCTTCACTTCTATTTCTAGAGGACAGTGTAGTTTTTTTACGGAGGAGCCGTATTCTTTTTTACCGTATTATTGTAGAAACGAAAGTTTACGTAGACCGCCGCTATATCAAGAAGATAGCTAGGAGTAAACAATAACCGTTGCTCTCAAAAGCTGTCTTTTTTCATAGTCAGTAAAACACTAATCACTGACTATTAAGTAGAGTTTACATCGCAACTCAGTAATTTCGCCCATAAATAGTAAATATTGATGATTTACATAAACAAATAATCTATATATTTACTTATCATTGGCCCTAGGTTGACATACGCAGCTGATTAGCGTACTGGGCGGTTGTGCTGGGTTCGTCATTGCTAGAAAACATGTGCGACAGAATTAGATGCTTAACATCTTCGCAGAAGGGCAAAACATTCAAGAACAGGCCCCAGATGTCGAACACACATTGAACAAAAACTTGTGCAATAATAATTTGATAGGACAATTGAACCGTCAATAGGAGCGGCGATAGCTTTCGACATGCAGGTTCGACACAACGATATAAACACGCTTGTCTTTATAGGATTGCAATTTTACTAACATATATATATACCAGTAAACGGTAGGCTGATAAAAGCTTTTATTATTCACGTATTTAGTTAGTAAAAAAAAAAATGCACTTCCGTTGAAATCAGCTATGAATTAATTGTCATTATTTAGCTAGATGCTGGTGCGTAGGATTTTATGATGACGACAAGTCCTGTAAGATCGAACTTCGTGAGGCTTTCATATTTCGAGACTTCGCCATTGCATTCCAACATGGCTTTATGATTTAAATTGAATGTTAGAAGGTTATTCTTCCGTGTCCTGTCAGCTCCTGCCATTTTCCGTATGAAGTAGCTTTCGTATGAGTACGAGTAATCACTTCTACGGGTCCATAGCACGCAATGACATTACGTAGCGTCGCTACAATGTCTTTTTTCTAGCTCCACCCGATTTGACGGATATCTTGCTTATGGGCCCTTCTATAAAACGGAATAACAATTTAAAATTTCCTACTTAAGCCGCGCTGCAAGTGTCTTTTCCGTTGTCGTAAGCACCGCGAGACAGGATCGCGTGCCTACCCAGCATACAGTCTAAAACGTAGATGCATGCACATACATTCATGCAATGCCACCGTCGCTCAGTTTCACTGCAGAGCGAATCTTTGTCGGGACTAGAAGTGCAAATACCATTTTGAAAATTCCATCTCGAAATCGCAAATAGCGTAAGGCTGACAAGCTATGTGATATCATAAAATCACTGGAGCCTTATTTTAGATCCCATCGGCTGCCTGTTTGTTGTAGAACGTCGTTAACATTCGCGTTTTGAAACCATTAGGCCACCATTCTGGACTCGAAAGCGTCGCATTCGGCGGTGGTTATGGCTGAAACGTTTGCCAATTTAGTCCTAAAATATTCAAGCAGATTATCCCCGTGGCCCTTCTTCGAATGTCTGCAAAACACGACTGTATTCATCCATATCAATATCTCGGTAAGTTTCCTTTTTGGTCAATTCGCAATTACAACGATTGCCTTTGACGTGCACGGACGTAGTAGGCGTTCGTGCACGTCAAAGTACGTAAGGTAACGGGTAAGTGTTGTTACTCATTGATGACTTTTCCGCTTCGAACCGAGACCAGGCTCAATATTGGTTAACTATATATATACACGATTTGTTAGCATTGAAGTTTACACACGTTGTTAACTACAGATAATAGTCATGAGCACTGAAATTCGCCTGCAAGGAAGAATTTCTTTCGCTTCAAACAGCTTTCTCATAAAATAATAATAAAAAAAATCAGTCCACATGCTAGCAAAATATTTTCCTGTGTTGATTTTAATTCCCAAAAATTATTCTTATATATTTCGTACGACGATTCTGTCTTACGAATTTCGGATATAAGGTTGCCATATACATAGGAAAGAACAAAACCCATTTATTCCAGAAAGCCGGTCGCCATAAGCTAAACGGGAACGTAGGAAGGTAAACAGCAGCGTATCAGGACGTATTTTTTGTCACAGAACACAAAGGAAATCTGGGGTTATTCATATAAACAATTTTGCTGGCAAATCCCCAATTCGTCTTCACCTGCATAGTTAGCGTAGGTGCCAATGATCTGGCAGTTGGTTGAGACTAACTGAAGCTAAAACGTCGTCTTCTGATCCTCAGTGGATTCGCTGTTGTATGAACATGCGAATCCACCGTTTCCAATAGCAAAGACAAAGATGTTCACTAAACTTTTTAACCAAAATAGAAATATGAGCAAACAATAGACTCTTTCTCAATTTTGTCGGAAGCCATGAAACCTAGTGTAGCTAGAATTGATGCTGTGTCTGCGGCCCAGTCATATGGGTTAAGGCGAACGTAAAAGATCTACGATAACATTATTTTATATTTGAAGTTTAAGAAATATCAACATTAATGGCCTTGTTTACCTCAGCCTCACATGTTATCCTAATTGTCGAATAAATTTGGTATAAGACAAAGCATAAAGTCCTCCAGACTAAATTCGATTTAAAAATCACGCAAAGTTGTTTCCGCTCGAGGTTTAGCCTCTGAGGATAATTGATGCTTTTCAAGTTGAAGAGAATAGACCGCAATTAATGTACGCCAACACTGAAACTAGACCGTGATCTATACCATCCATTGCTTAAGGTATTTGCCGACTTGGCCTGGGCAGCGAATAACGATAGGAATTATCGTAAAGGTAAGGAACTCGATTTCTTCGAATTGTTTGCTTTACGGCAATCGTAATGCTGGGCTTTATAGATGCTTCGATGGCACTAACGGAAGTGGGTCATACTGGTGGACAATCATGTCGTCTGATAAAACTTCACAAACATTTGGAATAAAAGTGTAGCCAATGCTATATAAATACCTATATAAGTAAAATAATTATATGTACAAATAGTTAACCTACAATTTTTTTAGTATAAAATTCCTCCCTTTGAGTGTTTTTTGTTTACAATGGAATTTGACAAACGTGTTCTCCGATTTTTTTTATTTATAAGCCTCTCCACTGACGATCGGTTTCATTCGTCTACGAGTCTAATATAATTTCATCCAAGCGAATCGTATCTCGGGTCCTAAGCAAAAGCAGTGCAATTTCGACGTCCCTTCAGATTGCCCGAACAAATAGGCCTTAAAATTTTATTAAAAATGATAAAAATTACCCTAGCGAAACGCGTTACAGAACATGGCTTTTTATCGCCCTCCAGCATCTCGCTACTGGAAACACGCAGCCATAATGGCAGATTGTTAGGAATGGGCTTTTTTCACGAACCTGGAAAGATCTATACTTGTTTAGGTGTCCTTGAACAAGAAGATACTTAAATCCTAAGAGTGCTTGCTTCAGTGTGGAAGTAAATTACAGTATGTTATAGGTATACGTTTCTTCGTTCATATTTTATGAAATCGACATTAATTCCACTCACTTTATTCGAATAACTTCTGTATTATTAACAGTGACATGAAACCCCGTTTGCGACATCACAAACAAGCCCTCTCAACTACTGCCATAAAATCGGAATATGTGTAGTTCTACTGGCCTCCATTGATACGGTATTCTTAACTCGGGTAACTTTATAGAGATGAAAGTCGAATTGAAACAAAGTTTTTTTCTACGCATCTCATTGGAACAAAACAAAAAGTTATCGCAACCCGAACAGTTTTCAAGTCGCTCCTGTTGACAGCAGAAAGACGACTAAGGCTAACTAGATTCTCCTAGCTGGCGCATTAATCTTTACTCTTAAGAAACACCTTATGAGCAGAAGGCTTTAGACCTGCCAGCATTAGCTAGCTAAATTAGAATTAGATATGTACAATACTAGCGTGTCCGTAGTGAAGTATCAAAACGATTACTCTCTATCCTATTCTACCGTGCTTCAGATAGAAAAGCCATCTATGATAACAGGCGTGTTTCGAAGATATTTTCCGAATGAGATCTACAAAAATATTACCGGTTGAGTAGATATTCGATTAAACTGCTTTTGTTATATATAGTAGTATTAGACAGACCTGAATATCTCGTGCGTAAGGTCTTGCCAGATTTAAAAAGTTGGTAATTATCGACCTCAGAAGTAAATGCCGACCTAGCACGTTAACGGTAATTACCAGCCCATGGTGGCAATATACGCTAAAGTAAGCTAGGCGACATCTTTGCGTGACTCGGACTTTCCATTCCGCGCTTATCACTCTGTGCAGCATCGCAACACACAAAGCTCGCTCACACATATACAACTACTGCTATAACCATCTAATGTTGGGTACAGTAGAAAGAATTTTCTGAAATTTGTTTCCAATAGATTTTTAGATCGAACAATAGTCTTGGAGCACTTGCCATGAGGAACTCCAATTTGTCTAATTGTAGGTCGAGCTAATACGCCTATAATAAGCTAATAACAAGTTAACAGCAGATCGTACGTTGCCGCATAGGCTTTAGCTATCGAGAACAAACACAGAAGCGAAGGCTGACTTCTATAAGGCAACAATTATGTTCTACTGTTCTGCGCGGAGATATTGAAAAGTTTATGAAATAGGATAGGTGACTTCTGAGTAGAAACTCACGTTCTCAATATTACTACGTTGCTAGGTGTATTTACGCTAAAAATTTCGAACGATATTTAAGCCACCTGTATCGGCTGTATCACGCGATAGTTCGCTTCAATGCCCTGCAAATACATGAGACTCAGTTCAATGCAATTTCAAAACAAGCAAGAAAGACGTTGTGCTAATGCAGTTTCTGTGTCACGGTATCATGTCGGCCGTCATATTTACCAACTGTTTGCTGTTCCAAGGGCAAGCCTTCGAGAACTAAAGTGTTCCGGAGGTTGCTAGATAAATTCATGGTGATCCGTGTATATTTAGTTGTTTGGTCTTAAGTATGTCGGAACAAGAAACGCCCACTTCGTGAGAGCTGGAACGCAAATTATCGTTTAAATATAAAAGTCATAATTTTACTAACATAACTACAGAACAATTGCGACAATAATAAGTATCTTTATAAGCAGGCAAGGGTGATTATTTCTCGTATTCCGATGCGAACCATCGTGTAACGGTTAATTGCGATCGATCATTAAAGTTATACGTTCTATTAACGTTGTAGATACGGCAGCAACTGACACAGGCCCCATTTAATTGTCGCTATGGAGAGCCATCTACAATTGATATTCTAGACGAGTATTGATTGCTGCTTAGACCTTAGTCCAGTAAAGCCTGCCATGTTAACGCGGGGGGCCTTTTTCTGCATGATAATTACACTTTGAATCACCACACGTTTGTCTGATTAAGCCTGTCATCAGCAGATCGGGTTTTGTCGGCTAATTACTAACGGACACGTATGACGTTAGTTCCGATAGGCCCGGCTCATAGAAGTCTGCCTTGAACTCCCAATTAACGTAATTAGAGAAGATGCAGCTTTGCGTACGGTTTCTTATAACTATTATGAAATGGCACTTTAAGACTATCCTGTAGCATCTTAGTTAATTGATTTGCACTACAAAAAAAAGTATTGAAAGATTCCCAAGCGTGCAATTACTTCGTGATATTCTGCGATTGGTAATACCTTATCTCTATGCATGCAGCATTTAATTTAACAGTGAAAGGTTAAGTTACAAAACTCATTTAACTTTCCAGATTCCATAACAATGTGTGCGTGTGGTTAAATTTAAGTTATAAACAAGTTTTTTAATATGTGCATTAAGAGCTAGCCAACGAGCTAGTAGTAGTTTCCCGCATGTTACTTACAATGTGGCAGCAACTGTTCACGCACACGTACATTCATTCATTCATTCAGCTATCGTTTAGTGCCTATTACTAGGCCGTCATATCCTACTATGTCATCAGATTCGATCGAATCAGCTCATCAGATCGAAAAAAGCATGTTTACCTCTCCATAAGAATTAACGCTGTTTCATCGTGTATTCGAGACGGGCTACGCTCCAAACCCTTGAGAATCGTCCTTTTCCACAACCAAGTACAATGAACTACCGAAGTTTATTGAAATTGTCGTTATATTTTTGGTACGGTGAATGGATGTCTCAACAGCTAGATAAGATGGCATGGCGCCCGACATTAATGGGACGTAACTATGTTCCAACGACAAAAACCCTCGTAACAACAACGATCGAGATATTACGCGTTCGTTTCTCGATTACTTTTAGATGATTCGCACGTTTACCGTTGGTCTTTTAATGGCACTCATCATTGTTTGTGGCTCACGAGATGCTTCAAAGCTTTATATTTCATAAGTTTCACACATTTCATCAATTTTCCGTTTTACTTTTGCTGAAACGCAATGCATCTTACGGCAAAAAACGATTGGCTACAACAGCGTCCATATTTCTATGAGACACAGCTTCTTTTTTCGTGCCATCGTTTTTTCCATTAGCTTGCCAGGGTAAACGTAAGCGAAGATAGTATTCGGCCAGGAATTGTAGGCGAAAAAAAAAAATGGAAGATTTGATACTGCCAATTTGATTCGTTTCCGTAGCTTTGAAGCACTTCGTTATTTTCACCGTTTCGAACTACTCACGTCAAAACCGATCGTTGAAAGGACCGCGCCAATGGTAAACGAAGTAAAGAACCAACAAAAAGCAACCGACCTATTTAGAACTGCGCAATCTCTGCCGGTCCGCCTCTTCGTGTAATTCGAAATTATGATTTGAAGTAGTTTGTAGAAATTAAGCGATCGCAAGTGCCTTGTAGAGATATCGAATACCATTGAAAAAAATTATAGTTCGACCAATCTGACAGCGGAACCAAGAAATGCTAGTCAAGGCTGTAATATTTCATCGTTTCGCCCATGCATATCGATAAAAATGTTACAAATGTAAACATAATTATAGGGTTCGTATATGCTTACCAGTACATATTGCCGAGATAGTCATTTGGATCATCTAACGACTACACTTAAGCTGAAATTAACATAGTGAAATGTTCTCGATAAATTCTGGCTGTTAAGGCACTAGCGGGTGCGCGAAGTAAGAACGACTAGTCTGATACTGTAGTATGTGGAAGTTCAGCGATGGGGCTAGAAATTACGCGTTAAAACCAGGGAGTGGCTTTATTTACGTGTCCGTGCGGATTTAACACAAGTAAACGTTTAGAACGGAGCTTATGACCCCCCCCCCCCCTGGCTGGAGCAATATCCGTCATAATGACAATAACAGTATTGACAATGACTAGCCGATCTGGTTTAGACAGGTAGGTGGCGTATTTCCGCACATATACATTTTATATAAAATGAAGATTATAATAAAGTATAGAAATACCTCTGAGATTCCACAATTTAGATTTGCTTTCACGCGAAAAAATACGCTTTTCTAACTCGAGCCTTGTTGTGTCTATCAAGTGGTCGTTTACAGAGAGGCCTGAATAGCTAGCTTCTGGAAAATAACAAAAAAATTCGCTCTTAGTTTGTTCATAGAGTATTTGGGCCTTTGCATGAAGGTCGCTTACCACAAAAGGCCAGTGACGGGCTGACGGATTTGATTTAAAATATGGGATGGCTGCCTCTACTAATTAAGTTCCTTAAGTTGTCACTGTTATATCATGTCACTGCGTAGAATTGTATAGAACCTCTTCTAGAATAGCAATGGCTTTTCCTAACTCAATGAAGTATGATATAGCATATTGACTCAAATAATAGCACATTTTTTAGACGCTATCTGTCCTAATAGCATGGACTGATCGTAGCTCTTCGCTGAATCTCAAGGCTTATAATGTGATACCGAAACAGGTTACACGATACAGTAAAGCTTTATTTCGGGAATAATATATTGGCTTGATTAATCATTTCAATAGCCGGTACGTGCGAGTCGTCCATTCTTCCTTTCAATACAAAATCAGACGCTATCGAGCAGTTATTACGTGCGACAACAGTGAAACTTACAGAAAACATCTTATGCAGCTATTTCTCCTTTTTGTAATGAAGTTGACACTTCTATAGTAGAACGCTGTCGTTCCTTTATTTTGTCTGTTCCTTTCAGACGATTCATAATTAAAGGTTCTTAGAGATCTTCATCATGCATATTAAAAAAAAATCCTGTCGTTATAATGCTACCAGCAGAAGTTAGCAGCTGAGGAAGGCGAGTAAGGCCGAAATCGAAAACTTCAGAGTGCTGTTCAGATGCAATGAAACTGAGTATTATATGCGAGCGTCGCGAAGATGCGTCGAGTGCTGGTTACCGTTGGAATTTGAAATAATCTTCTGGGTCGAGGCATCTCGCACGTGTCTAATTCAGGTAGTAACTTTCTGCCCTTTACCGCAATCGTGCACTTAAATAGAAGAAAACTGTAAAATAATCATATTTTACTCACAGATAGGTTTTTAAGTCGACTTGTTATGTACCTTATTTGCTTACCAATGCTCTCCTGTTAGCTCTCACAATTAATCTTCCGTCGAAGGATAAAAATAGATTACATCTAGATGAAGAGTAGTTCGCAGTTTTGTGCTTTCATAAGTAATGAACTGGATCGACCCATCGACCCCTGAAAAAACATAATGAACCCATTAATTGACAGATTGTTCTCTTCATAAAACAACCTTTAAGTAAATTAATTATATCACTGTGAAGTGAAGCTGTGCCAGCGCAAGCTGCTCATTGTTTGTCCTTTACTCCTTCTCAAAAGCAGGTTGAGTAGCCATATACGTACGTATGATCAGGGACGAAAGGCTTGTTCCTAGCAGTGTGTTAATAGCAGGATTTTTGAGAATTTCAGGAAAGGCCCTGGCGAGGCTCTCTAATAAAGTGTTATCGACCGCACATTCCTATTGGGGCTATGAAAATTACCCGATACGTATAAAGACAGATTTCGAAAAATACTTCGATTGGTTATCCCGAGCGAGGATATTCCCCGTGAACGGGCCAAGACAGCTGAACGCCCTTATCAACATGTTCGTTTCAGTTATTTTCAATATGGCGGAATCTTCAATTGTACTTCATGTCGTGCCTTGGTACGAGGACTCTGGAAGCAGACGTACATTTTATTCCTTCTCTGATCAGTTGAAATAAAGAGGTGAAGTATTGTTGTGTTTGTGCGACTGAAATGCCAGATAGCCCTCGAATGGGGGGTATTGTGGTACCATATTTTTTGGACCTTGCCCGGACGTGACGTAATTATGTGTCGTTTTTTCTCTGCAGGAAAAAAGAGCGGCAACTTCCATTCTAATCTAATATGTTTAACCTGATATAACTAATGGCAGGTTACAATTACTGGACCCCCATCAAGGTATCGTTGTGACTCGTCTGCGTCTAAGGCTCACCGCTTCCTTCCTTCACAACCATCTAGCTCAGCTATGAAAAGAGGAATGTACTTTGAGTGCCAATAGTTTTAATGCCTGCATAAGTTAGTGCAAGTGACATTCGATCGTGGTTTAAGTTGTCGGAGATAAGCATTTTTAGTAGCCCATAATCCCTCCATTAGGGTCTCATGTTTGCGTGGTGCCTGACAGTGTTAACTGCGCCAACATTCCCGTTGTCATCTGTTTCAAAACGATATGGTTGGACACCGGTTGGATAGGAAGTTCACGCCGTACTAGACTTTACGGTAGCTAGAACAGTCCAAGTGTTTTGTTGTATCGGATGAGTTTTTGTAACCTTCTGAGTAGTCTTTATAGCTGCTTTTCTGCAAAATATTACAAATTGGGATTCCGTTTCTGAATATGTACTAAGGTCTTGTAGAAATAAACGTCGGCACACGGATTGTTAGTAGGTCATAGAAGCCCCCATTGTATATTCATTAGTTTAACGTATGCGCTAAAAATGAAACGTAACTCATGCTAGTGGGACATCCAAGTGAAGTACTGCTTCTGAAATAAATATAATTCTGCTGGCTTGAATCGATTATCAAGCGACGCCTTCTTTCAGATATATCCCCACAAGTAAAGCTTCTTTCAGCATAACAGATAGTTACCACCTAACGCAAACTATGGATCATCAAATATTCTTTGTGCACCAATCCCTTCTTGACCGTTGGCGGGTGATGTAAATCTAGCACCTCAAAGATTTATGTTTCATTCTCTGTTGTCGTCTGATCGTACAGATTTCTGTAAAAGACTCTACGAAACAGAAAATCATTCTAGGCTAAATCGGAAATATATCTAACAATTATATATAACGTACACGATTGGATTAGCAGTTCTCATGCAGTGTTGTTTTGTGGTTAAGTAAAATCGTCTTGTGGCAATACATTTACATCGCTAATAACCTTATTGTAACTTTGTCAGGCCGTGATAATCCTGTACCACTTTTCCCCTGACCGTTCTTCATGTTTATTGGTACGCTACTGAATTAGTTTCGCCAGTATTAAGCAGACACACCAGCAGTGTTGAGCTTTAAGATAACAGCTTATGTTATACGCACAAAAGCACAATTAACGCTTAGAACAGTCTTATGAACCTGCTACCGGAAATTATGTGTGTCAGGTGCAGCCTGATGTCCTCAGACCTCTACTCCTGATCAGATTCGATGGAATCATTTTATAGAGCGTGAATGACTTTTGAACCAAATTAGAGTTCTCGAGAGCGCTAATTTTCTCTTTTGAAAATGGCTACGTTGAATGACTACGGAAGTTACTGCGTAACTGACAACAATATTTTCGAATTTTGAATTGAAATTTCAGAGTGTTCATAATCTCCCGCCAAACGCATTCAGTGAAAGGATGGCATGCACGAGCTGAAGTTTAATCTGTGTAATTCTACTTGGCTCAACCTCTCCAACGAAACTTATATATACTCTATGGCTGGCATCATAACAGAAAAGCGGCTGCCATGATACTAAATGGAGACCGCTGTAAAAAAAAAACATGCTAAATGCATGCCACTGGAGATGTTTCAGCATTATATATTCTAGTTATTATATACCAATTGTATTAAACTGATATATTCTACCGCAATGTAATGTTGTTACTGAAGCGAGGTGCTTTATGATACGCTTCGGTCATTAGGTGACATGTCCGACGAGACAACAATATGCAATCCTTGTTTCATCATTGTCTCGCCAGAATACGTTAAGGCATATACCTGCAAACATTTAGGTAAAATAACAGGAGAATACCTGTTAATGGACGTGTCGAAATAGCATGGCTTCAACGGATTGTGCACATTTGTTGTTGTTTTTGTCATCTGTGTTCAATGATGTAATGGTGACTGTTTTTTTATAAAACGGTTTTTTTTCATCGTTATTAGATTTAAACTCCGTACTATTTTACGACACGTTTTCACACCATCTCGCTTTTATATCGCCTGTACATAGTTGCCGTGTTTGGGAGAAATGACGCAAAATAGATTTGTGGCGGGAAAAAAATCACATCTAGGTTGATCTTGCTTACCAGTAACTGCATGTCAAGCGTAGGCGACATGGAGCAGGGCAAGTTTCAACGACAGAGGTCTCTTGACGAACACAAGCACAGATCTCACAATAGTTCCTGTTTCTGATTGATAAGTGATGAAGGCTGTCTATTCCAGGGACGTCGAGCGATAACAATCCACTGAATAGGTGGACACCCAAAAAATGTATATGAAAATTAGTTTATACAAGAGGTCCGTTCTTAACACGAATTCAGGTCAATTGTAAAACTGAAAATAAGCGCACGATCATTAGCTTTGTTCTAGTACAGCTTCCACTTTTAACAATAGTCTTACTTAACTAGCGAATGTGTTTTTCATTTGGTATATAACAGTACTACTCCTGATACAATGTGGTTCCAGTCGATCGATTTCACAATCAACTCGTTTCTAGTTGTTTATCATAGTAGAAATATGCTTGTGCTTTACTTGCTAACACAATTCAAATTTGATAAAGTGCTTGCTCACATGATTGTTTGTGTCAAGCAGGACGATTTTCATCACTACTCTCTTTCTCCAACTTGCGCTCCGACGCGCTAAACTCCACCACAGTGGCCTCGTCGTTTGCATTTGTGTCCGCACTGCCTCACTTCCAGGCCTGTTTCAGCTCTAGCCGCTCCGCCTTGCTGACGGGTGTTGGTGCTCGCGGTCAGCGGGAGAGGGAACCAATCCGGTACTGAAGGTAGAGAAACGAAAGCCGAGCTAGGTTGGTCGAGTCTTGTTGACCTAAGGCTAGACCGTCAGAGAACCGGATAGATTAGGCGCAACAAGTGGAGAGAGAAGTCTAGGAGGCTGAAAAAGCGGAAAAGGAGGAGGGAGTTTTTCCCTCTTGCTCGTTTCACTCCCTCATCATTCAGTTCATATACAGCGGCGACGGAGACGGCAAAAGCGCTAGCAGTGGCTTTGACGCTATTCCCTGGAATCCCACAAGATCTCCCTCAATGGACTATAGCTAAGGGGACTCGAACAGCCCACATAGGGCGTGCTACTAGGGATTATCTGATCTCGGTCGAGATCCGGTCGCCCGCCAGCCCAGTTGCTCCTCAGCGTAACTAGATCCACACTACCCGGGCTATCGCCTCCACTGCTGCAGCCGGTACGCCCGTCTTTTTGCGGTCGGGTCAAATTGGGCCCAAAGGCCTTGACGGCGTTTCGGAGTTTGTTGGCTACTATTATCACTAAGCTGCTACTACTACTGTTTTCATATATGCGCCTCCCACGTTCCTTGGTTTCCGCAACGTTTCGAAAAGGAAATGGGGGTGAGGTACTGCAAGACTAGCTTCAATTTCAGCTTCCGTGGTCTAGCTAAGTCAATAAGTGGCCTGTTGCACGGCCTCCATATGGAATCGATCCCTATTTTCATCCCCTTTCCAAGTAGAGATATTCACACAACCATGCCCGTCTATGCTCGCCTCAGCGTGAAACGTCTACCAACTCAGCTGGAGTCTAGCAAGCAATAGCAGCGGGTCGGAAGAAAGTATGGTCCACAGTTGCAATTATCGCATTTAGAACGAGCCACATATGGCTCGTTGGCTGAGAACGATAGACGAACAGGCGGCGCACTGGCACTGACACTGGCGCGACACGGTCGGGTCCTAACGGGATTCTAGTTGGGTTTGCCTACAACAGAGGCGCCACAGCAGCGGCAGCGACGTCTCGCGAGGTCGAGCAAACTGACTGGAGGCACTAGTGTCCTCGCTTATTGCAGGAAGTGGCGTGGCATAGGTTGGCCTTGCCGCAAGCCATTGGGGCGTACTTTCATATCAAAAGATATCGACCCTTTTAAGTAAAATGAAAGAACCAAAAAAAGCAGCAGAAATGATGACGCCGGAGAGCTTAGCTGCCGGGTTAGGCGTTAAAAACGCATGTGTTTTTGATTGAGGTCGGTCAATTAGAGATCAGCTAAGCTAGCCGACTGTACACAAGTCGGTGGAATGGTCTTGCAGCTTCCAGGAACTATTGTCGTCACGATAAAGTTCTCAGACCCAGCTCAGACCTTTTTCAGACTCAGCGCCTTGTAACGTTTCCATAATAATCTCATCGGCTGGGGATTGGCAAGGTACGTTTGATGGCATGTACGTGTAATGCTCAGTATGAAAGAGACTGAATGCATGAAAGAAGTATGTGAGATGCGACAGTACAATCAAACCCCTGTGCTATACATTGTTTTGTCTTTTGCATTCTAAGGTAAACAATATCGAAACGAAGCAAGCAGCACCTGCGTACAATAAAGTCGACTACCACGCAGAACAGACATCAACGATGGCGCATATCAAAATTGACAGCCACGTCGATGTCCTCGTAAACGTCACTGAGGCTGTTCAGGCGTTCTCATACGCTTCGGAGTGCGTTTTACCGAAGAAATTTTAAAAACAAGGAATCGACAATCTAACCTAGAAACTCAACCATTACAGCACTTTCGGCACGCCTGATTTAATTCGGGAACGATGTTCGTAACTTGAAAATGGTAAGATTCCCGTTCTTCTTATATATCTTGCTAGAACTGAATGCGATACAATCTAATGTATAAGAACGCTTGAAAAAGACAAAATCTTTAAAATACCTATTGGTATGAGTGAAGACAAGGGAAGCAACAAGAGGCATAATATTCGATGGATACCGTTGCTATAGGATACGTTTCGTGGTCGGTCGTAAAAGCTGTTTAATAGAATAGTCGTCTATTGTATGTTATGTCGTTATGTTAAATGCATCCATAGTTGTGCTATAAGTGTGAAGACTAAGCAATTTATAAGCAGCTATTTATGTGCAATTTATTGGAACGTAAAGCTTATTTACAGACGATTACCCGCAGATTTAAAGCGGCACAAGAAGTCCTGTGCACAAAAAAACATTGGAAGGAGTGTTCGTCACGTGACAACAACAACAACAACAATTATAGACGTGTCACAATGCCGTGGTGGCGTGGCAAAGATGTGGACGCGTTCATACGCACCATCTACCAATTTCACGCAAGGATCGTGATCCTCTTTCTACAGATACATTCGAAAACTTTTGAAGGAAGTTATTCCATTTTGTCGCTAAAAGATAACTTGTCGATATGCAGAGATATGTATATTTGAGTGTACTTTTTTATAGCACCTAGATATTAAACAATAAAGATTTAGGGTCCGCTTTTAACAAGAGTAACGAATACTGCTAGAGTAATTGAAATACCAACTCTAACCATCATACGAATCACATGTGTTTTGCCTATAATCACTCAGTAAATGTTCACTTACTATAGTTGGATCCGGTATCCCGATGTAAGCACCGCTGGGTCACGCATATGGCAGTTAATTAATTCGCTGTAAAGAATTAGAAGAGCTAACTATCGAGTATAACAATTTAGGTAACAATTTCTCCAAGGATATTACATCATAATTGTTTTAAGAAAGCGCGCTAAGTATGCCGGATATTTAGCATCAGGAAAGCGGGCGCATCAGAAGATCCACACTAATATCTATGACATTTGGAATGAATAGGAACTTGTAATGAGCAATTAACAGGCTCGACCAACACCATGATTCGACATTGCCTTCTTGTAGAATCTCTTCTCCAAAATATCATTCATATACAGATTTTCTAGAATACCGTCCCATAAGGGTAGTAGCTTCCTTGGGCTAAGCGCAGTAAACACCCTAAATATCATTATCAATGTGATCACGACAGACCATTTCGGCTACGAAGCGATTTGAAGAAAACGCTGACCACGAATCCCAGCTAGGACTCTGGTACGATGTCAGCTGACCTTTGCGCAACAAGGTTCCCTTTGGTCATTCACCAAGAACGCCACAAAATGGCTCGCAAACAGCGTCTCGATGCAGAGTGCTACAATAGTCTTTAGAAATAAGACGCTACGTTATTGAGTGAACTTACACTATCATTAGGTTGGACCTCGTCCGCGTAATAACTTCGGGGATAACATGTTCTCCGCTTAATATTTAAGACAAGTTGCGGTGTATGTTCGAGCTCGGGCCTAGATGTATTTCTTTTCGTTTCATAATGTTTGGGAGCCAGCCAGTCAATGATGGAATGGCTAATGGCGATTCCGGACGTAAATCTCGAAATATATAGGTGCGACTGGAAGCCGCGTAAAGTAAATACATCTGTTGTGTATTGGAAGTATGTTTGTTTTGCCTTAGGAAATGTCCTAGAGACTAAGGTCTTCGAGAGCTTGCCGGCGACATGCGTCCCATGCAATGAGCTTTATTTCTTATGTGAGGCTGAATGGGAAGTATCGGGTTATGAGCAAATTTATTCAAAGTATTTGTAAAACATTTACACCTTTTTCTAAATCAGTGCCGACATTGTATAGAACGGCGAGTAGGTGTTCAATTGGTAGTGCATGATTATTGTTAATTTTAAACCGAGTTCGCCAGCGAATCAGCTATGCTCTTTCAAAATAATGTCTGCCTTTCAACAAGGGGCCATCCATGTCGTTGATAAACAAAACGGACGACCGTATTAAATCTAACTGACTATGTCTGCTTTTAGATATTATCAACCAGAATATTTCTTATAATATATTACTATGATTTGTTTCCTATTAGCCTAGCGACAAAGGTATACCTGGGCATTTGGGCAGAATCTGTTGTTCGGAATAACAATTATACTGATGAACGTATTTCTAGTCCTGCTTTGTGATATTTTGCTGATTACAGCAGTGATGTTCGAAGCGTAGCGAACGCCAAACTACTTTCGAATTAGAGCAACTTTGTTCATGGATTTTTTAGAATGAAACTTAGGGATTCATAATGTCCTATCTAGTAACATCAAATATTTCAAAGTTTGCAGACAGTTCACAGACTATTGCACACACTTTGCAATTACGGTATTATCTGCATTATGAAAATACTGCGTTCGACCTGGAAGTCAGTATCGAAGTTTTTCCAGCACGATCCGAAGGTTGTGCCTAACCACTAGTCTAGCGGTACCTCTATTCCGAACCTAGGTGAAAGCAATCAGCAGCTGTAAATCGATCCACTATCGTATGGAAAATCTTTGCAAAATCTAGACTCCGATAGGGCGTTGCTTCCTATCCCGGACATTCATGTGCTGGTGAGACTTTCACCGCCTTCCGCTGTACGAACTTTAATTCCGGAGTTTTAAATACAACTGACTTCGGATAGCAGTTTTACTTCAGGTTTCTGCCTGACTGACTGGGAGTGTCATCTATAAACGCTTGTATGTTCCTCGTCTGGCTATGGAAATAGCCAGAATCTAGAAAAAAAAAAAAAACACTAGTTATGCTTGCTTAGTGGACTGAGCAATATTTTTTGATATCCCCATAGTTTTTGTGTTTATTTTGTATATTATATACACGTATGAATCATTAACATCTGTCTGAAATACTTGCGTGTGTGGCCTGTACGGAAACAAAGTGGATCATTTTCGCTTAACACGCAATTGAAGCACGATTGTAAATCTCGTAGTTAAACACGATCTCGTAAACAAAAAATTAACCTCAATTGCTTATAGGTGTCCCTTATACTGATAATTACGCCTCAACGATACTTGGCCGTAGATTATTTCCTTGACAATGATAATAGAAATAAGGCAATTCGATTACGACGTAGGCAAGTTATTTCATTTTTCAGACAAAAAGCGGGCCCAAAGGTTGAAAATTGTCTTCTCTACAGTGAACAGTCGTAGTAGGACTGAAATGCTTTATCTCAATAGATAGCTTTGTTTTTTCGATCCGACCCCTTCATCCAAAATGCACTTACAGAACACGAATCTAACAAGCTGATCTAAACTAATTGGTAAAATGTACTTGTATCGGATAGAATTGTCATGCAGGCAGATCGGATACCTCATTAAATTTTACGGTACAAACATCGTAGGCGTCATACACACAAGGCGAGCAATTTCATCCCGTCACGTTTTGCACACCGCTAGACGCGTCCATTTCAGGATGCTGCGGCGTTACAGAACACATAGGCTTCCGTATAACACTGTCGACGCTGACGCAAATGCTTGGCGCACATCTGAGGTCGCCATGTGCTGTTAAGCTATATTCGATAGCAGGCTGCACATGCATGTGTGGGTATATGTGTAACAGCAATTCACGTTGCCCTCTGAGTAGCGCCGGGCTTGGTCTGATATACCGTTTTACCGGCTGCGTAAAGTCGGCTTCTGTCTAAATACTTATCGGGAAGCATCGCCGGTTGGCATCAAAAATCAAGCAGAAGTCTAGAAAAAGGGTCGATCACCTGAATTAGTCTCGTTAATTATCATTATTAATTTTAAGCATTTTAATTTTTATTAATTTATCAATTAATTATTAAGTTATTTTATCTGTTATTAAAAACATTTCTAACTTGATAGGATTCGAAAGTATTAGAACGAAATATCTGCGCGACAATGATGTGGTAGAGTATTTGGCATCGTGAGTTTGAACGTCAATAGTTCGTCAAAGAGAACCGAACATGTTAGACCTTGATGGGGATTATGTACCATTGCTTAATTAGAAAACCGATGGAAGTTGTTAGTTAGTGAAATAGATAAACGGAACAAAAAAGAGCTTCTGTTAATTTTATTGTGTCAGATATGATAGATAACTGATCAAGGGAGTGCTAGATAAAGAAGATAAATTTGATATGAATGAATTTGTGACACATGTAATGGATGTACGTCGTAAACAAAATTAAGTCCACAAGTAGCTTAGACACCAACCGTGTGTTACATGAACCGTATATACAATTTGTGTGTGTTATAAGCCAGGTAAAATTGTTATTAATTAAGGAGCTTGGTATTGCCTGTCAGTAACCTGTCAATCGTAGTCGATCTTTAAAGCGAGTTTTCTTCGATCCTGGCGTCCAATAGAAGCGTGAATAAATGACGAAAACCCTGGGAATAGTAATTTCATCTAGCAAGCAATGTCATATTGGTTGGCAAGCACGCAAAAATGGACGACTTGTGTCTCTATGGTAAACCATATCTATGGCTAGGACTCGCATAATTGGTCCGGTTGAAGTAAATCTATATGTTTAAGACAAGGCCAATACACCATCAACTAGACGGAATATTCTAATGTTTAATATGACGAAATGTCTAATGACGAAAAGGTCCAATTTAGCAGTAGCAGTAAGGCTGAGCAAAACAAACCAATTTGGTAGCTTTTCCGTACCCCATAAAAATACAGGTAGACGCTTGACAACGATGTCTCGGTGTTGTGCCGGATTGCTTCTATATGATGAACCAACACGTATGAACAGATTTATCTGTAGTCTTTAATACATCGTAGATATCAGACGCAACAAGCTTCACTATAATGAAGATGTCGAAATCGAACAATAATGATATGCACAAATCTCGTTAGTTGAAATGTTTTTCTCATAGCCTTGTAGAAATACCTTAACTAAGCGTGATCGAACTCCTACAGCTGCTTTCCGTTTTCACACAGATTCAAAATTGGAAAGTTCACTCTGGCGAAAAAATTCAAACAACCTCCAACTTAATTCTTAAATGTGAAGTATCGTGTCCGACGGATAAACGTGGTTACCTGGTATTCAGGTGAACGTCCAGGGCTTAATAGCATTTCGACCTCGATATACCGACTGCCGAGCGTACTTAAATTTGCGTTCGGAGTCAGGCAGAATCTTCAAAAAAACCTATATAATAACTATATAGTTTATTTTCCCATTATTTGAATCGGTGAATGAAGTCAAGCCTTCTCCTCTTGAAGTCTATGCGAAGTCGGTGTAGAAATTCATAATGATTCAAAGTTTAAAAAAACAGTAGTGAAAATAATATAAAATATATATATATATATATACGTGTTTTTATATTTGGTATCGCGTTTGCATAATCACAAAAGAACATAGTCGGGATCGAGAAATCGGTTGAAAATCGCTTACGGATTATAAAAACGTCTGTTTGAATACACTCGACAAACGACATTACGGTTGGATATTATGGATGAGAGTTATATTCGAACTGAATTTGATTATGGAGTGTTACTTCCAAAGTGGGTAGATGTTTACCGTGGAATAGACATTGTTCTGATGTAGTTAACCCTGTATCCTATGGGAACGAGTTTGGAAGAAGACGCAGCTAAACCAGCAAGAGAACGTATGCGTTGTTTAATACTGTTGTAAGATAGCTATTGTTGATTTGAGATGATAACACACTGTACACCGGTGAGCGGTTGAAGATCAATACTATTCCCGCGCCTGGTGAAGGGAAGCAATGCACGGATTGACAAGCATGCGCTTATCGGGGCCGATGAGTGCCGCATTAAATAGTCAGTCCTATGTTTGCCCTCGTTGCTGTTGCAGCAAAGCTTAGACACACACGTTGAAGTTCTAGTAATGACATCATAAACAGGTAAAATGATATTCATTAGAACGGGGCTAAATATAAAAGTCCTAACTGATTTATTACCAATCTTCCACAATTGTGGCATAGACTTTGCTACTACGTATATACCAGTGTGACCCGTTGCTACATGCAAAATATCATACACGAGCTAAATACAGTTTACAGGTTACGCTTGTATAAGTTATACGCGTTTTCTTAATTCAATAACATCGACGTATACACGCCTGCGCACTAATATATTACTGCTATTTTTAATAAGGCAGACTCTGTAGGGTTATACGGTTTTTAGGGCCAGTGCTATAAAATGATCTGGCCTTGAAGGACTATTGAAGACCAATCACAACAGAGTTGTTTAACAACTAATTAGCAGAACAGGTCTAGAATTATTTCTGAGGCAGTTTTACCACCATTGGCCAATACAGATTTTAAGGACGTTATTGACAGTCGACTCCGCAGCTCTTTCGATGAGATAACCCCAACGAATCACGGAATGATGAATAGGCGTAAAAGTAACGTTAGAATTTGAGTTCTTATATATGAGTGAGACCAGCTCCTTTTACTCTCTTCGAATAGATCTAGGCGAGACCGCGACGTCGAGTCTGTATTTCCTCTTGCCATTTAGGAACGAACGGATGACGCTGAATATCCGCTTGAATTTTTCGAGGCCGTAAAAAAGGTAAAAGGCGAACGTGGCGTTTTACACTGGAAAGCCTGATTTCGGCCTTTCATGTTTGACGTTTTGAGCGTCTTGAGAAACAACGCGACAGGCCACCTGCCTATTGAGCCGTTTGGCTACTCAAGGGATGCTCTGAGAAAGGGCAGGAGGGGGGGCAGTAGGCCAACCTATGACAGCGAGCTGTCAATGTCTCTGATGCAGACTAAATCAGACAAAAGCGCTTGTCATGGTCAAAGGTATGTCGTAAAGCAGGAAATTGCCCTACAGGAAATTGCCACTTTATTCGTGTCCTTGGTAAAGCTGAGCGAAACCCGGGCTTCACGCAGAAGGTGGCAAATGGTGAAGTTGTTGAGTGGACGGAAATGGAATCGTGTTGTCGATATTTTTCAAAAGTTTTTGTATTAACATCATCGACAGGTACATTGAAGCACAAGGAAGAGATTGAAAAATTTAAATGCCCTACAAACCTTCCAACGTAGAATGCTTTATCGAAAGGTAATATTTAGTATTCATAAAAAAAACAACGTTACTTTGGGAAAGACTGCTACTAGTGGTAGTACCGAATCTAAGTTCGAGATTTTGCTCTCTCTCTCTCTCTCTCTCTCTCTCTCTCTCTCTCTCCCCTCTCTCCCTCTCTCTCTCCCTCTCATATATATATATATATATATATATATATATATTTGCAACATAGTTTTTGTTATTAGTATCCTAATAACAAATAATAATTACTGCGCATCTTGTTTGTTTGTTTGTTTTAGGCACCAAGAGTGCAATTACAAATTAAGTATGGGGGAGTGTATAGGACGAATTGAACATCTGTGGCTGTAGCTGTCATAAGGCCAGATTGTCCTAATAATGGACTAGACGAAGTCTGTAAAGTTTCCTTACAGAATAACCACAGTAGAATATTCGATAACCAATTTACCAATCTTTCTATTCAACAAAGTCCGGCAAACTGTGACGAGCGATTGGCTAACAGCATTAATAGTAGAACTTAACTAAGGGCTATTTTAGAACCACCTGAACTTGCAAGTTGGACAATATCGGATTCATTTAATTCAGCGATACGTATTGCGGGTGCTCGCTTACGTCCGAGTCTTGCTGCTGCATTTGCTAAGGCTGTTTGACGGGTCAGTTATCCTCGTTACTTGCGACATAGCAACAATTTACACATTCTAGGCCGTTATGGTGCACCTAGATGATTGACAACTGTACACTGGGCAGTAGCCGGTTCTGGACCACACGATGCCAATACGCTCTCTTAAGCTAGTCAAAAAAACTACAAAGCTTCATTGATCCTCTTTATAAAAGAGAACAAAAAAGAAGAAGAAGAAGAGAAATAGGCTCATTCGAATAGGCCGTACAGAATTCCAGACCACTGTCAAATAATTAGAAACTATTTTTCTGGTATGAAACAGAAAACGCTAATTGTCTGAAGGATGATTAAGTTCAGTGACGAGTGGTATGTGTTTTGTCGGTGTGATCCCCGATTTAACTGGGATCCGTCAACTGCGTGCTTCCGAACCAGAAATTGCAGCAGATTAAACCCGTTACGCTAGACCCAACAAATTTTGGATACCTTTGAGAAGTTGACACTTAATAAGCCGCCTAATCGAGAACTAGATTTGATCAATTTTCTCTCATTCACCGTTTAGCTTGAACGAAAATCTTTGACGGCTAAGATATTGGCCATGTTTAGCATAATTTCGAATTTACCTCAAAGTTCGCCGTTCATAAAGGGAATGGCCACTAGACGGAAAATTCGCTAAACACAAACACTTCAATACTTAAAAATCGGTTTATTAAGTAAACGGATCTAATGCAATCTGCAATTTACTGCACGAATCATTCGCTCCATAGAGTATCACCTACGGACTGCCCCCTTATTAACTAAACACGTCCTACAATCTAAAAAAGAAACCCCAGCCAACAGGCGCTTGATTGTTTCGAATGCATAATGTAAGCTTTACGTAACCATAACACTGTGCCCCAGCTTCGTTAGACGCGCATCGCATTAAGGGCGCTCATAGAAGTTCTATGCATGAGTCCCTGCTTCCATAAGCACTGTTTGTTCATCCTGCATAGGTTGTGGTCGGAATACGGGATATTTATAGCGTAACAAGGTCATGCTTGCGGCCTCCAAATCAACGTATTTGTAGCAATGCTTGTTAGGTATTCTGCATTATTAGAACGAAAAGTCCGGATATCGTTTTTATTTAGTTAGAGGATATTTATACTTACAACGGCAACAGTACTTACTATGGGCTATATTGAAGCCAATATGATTAATGACGACAATCTAGGTTCGCTCATACTCATCTAACTCTGCAAACGCGTATTACGTCATCTGATGATTTTTCTGCTTTTTTTTGTTAGTTTTTGTAAGGTTTTGTAGTTTTCTAGCTCGAATCTAAGCGCTACAGGCACGAAGTAGATCAACGGGATTCGGAAATTACTAAACACTATTGATGGTGAATATTTTCTAAATAATAATTAACTGTTTCGTTTTCTTGCAACTTCTAGGCCCACGTGACCTGAAACGCAACGTAGTTGTGCTGCAGTCGTAAATCGATATTATCGTTAAGCTTGAACGCACAATAAATTTCATCCGTTCATAATCAATAGTGTGTTATGACGAACGGAGTCACCGTTTCTGCCAAATTTAGTGCGTCATCAGCATTATTCTCCCTACGTGCCTTTTTTCCAGCTTAACAAGTTTCAAATGACGTAAAGGACTTGATAGGACTACTTACAACGAATAAACACCAACAAAAGATAGTATGGCGCAGGCCAAAAAATCTATTATGGCGTATGGCATTTAGTGATAATTTTTTGTTTATGAACAGTTTGCGATTAATTCCAAACAAAATGACGGAATGCCTTTGGCAAGTTTCCGTAAGCTGAATACGAAAAGGGCAAATTCTATCGTTGAGATGGGCCATTGTACATTAAGGATCTACTTGTGTATGTACGCTCGCATGACTGTCGGTCGAGTGCATCTTCATTTTGAGCTTTTCAATCGAATACTAGTGATTTAAACCTAGCCGCAAAACATTTATACAGCACACTTTTCTTAATCGCCAAAGGACGTTTGCCAGTCGAACGATATATGGCATCGCCTGGAAGCGTCAGTACGGTGATTTTTGCAGACGAATTAACCATTGTATGGACAACCTGCTCAATTTACACAGGGTCCTTATATATCAATGTGTACAAATATATTTTGTGTCCTCTTCTTCTGTCTACGTATGAGGTTTTCTTGGAGCCATGTCTTCACAGGCAATTTTTCTAAATATATATATCATTAGATAAAGAGAAAGCTCCACGTCTTTTGCACAGATGGGAAGAACAAGCTGTTTTTGAAAGGCTATGTTGCTAGAGTTGCTTTGTCAGCGACTCTACGCCAATCAGAAATAGGAAACATCAATATGTATTGATCCTAATCGAGAACGTTATTGCGTTTCAGTGTGTGCGTTCGTCGAACATAGCTAGAACAATATTTATTTACAATTCATTCGATAAACAAATCAATAAGCAAAGCCAGCCCCATTTTTCTTGACATTATCAACACGACGTTGTTGTGTTACTATGTACAAGCCAATCGCGAAAGCAAAATGACGAGAAAAGGCCTTTCGATATAATCGATGGACATTGTTCACTGACGGTGCTCCGTTGTCACTGCCATGCGTTCGAAACGAATCGGGCGCCTAGCGACTCTCGGTCTAAACTTTTGATAGAAACGATGGTGCAATTTAATTCAACTGAAGTGAGATTCCGAAGCACAAAACTGCTTTGGCAAAAGAACACCATATAGGATAGGCAAAAAAGCTTACCACTTTTTGGTACAGAAAGTACTGAAACTCTTACATCCCGAGGTTCACATTAGCTCGACCCAGATAGGGGTCGACAGTTCAAATAAGGGAGTTGTCCTTCTATTTTTCATCGTATCTATGACATGAGTAGACAACGCCTTGATAGAACGCTGTGATCCTTCGTTTTTACCCTGACTTGTTCACTATTTTGTAAAAACATCCTTTTTGGTTTGTGGCTTCTATAAGTCGAATAACTTAGCAGACGGTATACCTCGTACGCGATTCTGATGAGGGTTCAGATGAAATTACATTGCACCTTCGACGTAATACCATTTCATATGGCACATATTACTCGAGGAGACCACGTTTTTTATAGTTGCCATGTTCATTCATCTATAGCGCTAAATTAAATGTGCTACATACAAGCAGTTCGACTGCAGACGAACCCGTAGTCTGATAACACAAGAAACCGAACCCCCTTTCATCTTGTGCTTTATTGTACTAACAAGTTAAGGAGTTTTGTATTTTCGATGCAAAATTTATCTTGTATAATTGATAGGGCTCCCGTCAACCTAGTCAGATATAGTCAGTAATTTTCTGGAGAAAACAGGAAGACAAACATCGGATAAAATTACCAACAAGCGGGTGTGAAAACCTTCAAATCAAAGTACTTATATATTGAATCATACGTGGAACGGCCATGACGCTTTTTTGCATACGTACGGCTGTTTAAAACGTTATACTCACTGGGATCCTCTTGCCTAGATTTAGATGCGATTAGACTAATCAAAATATATTGGCAGTGTTTTTAACTGGAAAAAAAAACACAGTATTTTTCGTGAGTTTCGCGAACGCATCTGTTTATTATTTATTACCTATTTATTTGTTCACCGTTTTTATCTACGACTTTCTTGTATATCCTCAGCCAACGTATACATTCTACTTCGTTCGAATTCTTCTAGGTTCTACTTCCAACTGTTGAAACACTATTTATTATCAAATGTACCTCTACCAATTTAACTTGCCAGTGGTCGCGAACAATATTTTTACGTCAGAACATGATGCTTTTCTTCTACTTTCTGTATTCTACAGACCCTAGACCTTCCCATCCAAATATATACATATATATATATATATAGATATATACGGGAGTTTTTAGCTACAGCACGCAATGCTCGATAAATTCAGCATTTTCTCGTGAATTGGAGAAAATAACCGAAATTCGTATAATTATCAGTACACTTTCCCATATGCTTCATTTCAAATATTATCTTTTTCACCTCACTGAGTGCAATAAGGGAAAAGATTAATCTTTTCCCTTATGGCACTCTGCTCACGCAAAACATGCCAGTAAAAGTTTAAAGATCCAAGTCTAATAGATGCTTCTAAGTTACTTTTACTTGTATACATACGTCTATATGGTCCATGTTTCACGTCCGTCATTGCCGTTAGGTATTCCATCAGACAAACGGCTGGCTGGCTGGCTGGCTGGCTGACTTCCAGCATGAAACGAGATCATTCTATGCCCGGGTTCGAATCTAGGCCACAACGTGTACCTAAGCCGAGCAGGCAAATACTCACTAAGATTTCACGGGGACATGTTTATTTAATCCACAGTAACTTTGCTCTATGGGCTGTATCTGGTGGCCGTTGAAAACTCTCTTCAGCTTTTGGAATGTTTTCTATTAGGTTTTTATTGTTATTTCCTACGAATCGTGTCAATGGACAGCCGGAAAGATAGCAGAACATAGTCTATCTAGAGGGCCCTTTTTAGTTAGTACCTGTAAGAGCCTTATTGAATAACATGTAGTAATATGTGAAATACCGCAGGGACGAACCCGTATGGATAATAACTTCAGAGATAATCAATTATGAGTCCACTAGAATACATCTTTAACTGGCTCTAAGCAGACTGGATGAGAATGAAAAATGCCTCATATAATAGCTTTTGAGATTGTCTTCTTTTCGAGACGCGTTTTTATGGCCCTCAAATATCGCAAGCGTCTCAAGAGATCGCCGATTTAAGCTTCGTCATGTGTGTTGTATAGAAGAATTAGAAATAGCGACTTTTAGACTCACAAAAAGTAAACACCCTCTGACTCTATGTTTAAATACCTATGGGCTTTTTGTTTGAATAGGAATACTTTGCAAATCCGGCTAACGATAAGTCATCTTATCTCTACTTGGTAATTGTATGCCAAATATATCGTCTAATTAGAAATTGCTAAAGTAAAAACACATTGAAATTCGCAGAAGTGATGGTCTTCACAGTGGTTAAACTTCACAATCAACAAATTTGATTTTCGAAATTATGAAAGATATTTTCGTCGAAACGTACAAGTTATAATTTTGTCTTGTTACTCATAGACGAGACCTGGACAACAACTGGCTGAGCCAGGTATTTACCTACTAGGGATTTCTTATTTGCGAATTATAGTTGCTTAATGAAGAACGAAATTACAATTTATATATGAATAGCAAACATGAAGCAATCATCATGGAGTGAGTGCCTCGCAAAGGCAACTTCAAACACTTCAGCAGGCAGGTTCTTATATGTGTACACGCATCGCTCGGTTAGATATCTGCAGGGGTACTTTGTCAACCACAAGTGACAGCGAGCATAAATAGATCGTCCCCGTCGCAGTACGACCTCTTTCTACCTGCAGTGACATCCCACAGGGTCGTGACGAAGGCGACGGGGCTGGTCGAATTGTGCCAGCTCCTGTTTACCCTGCTCTAAGAAAGGCCAATATAAGTTAGGCCTGCTTTACGAATGACTGCTTGTGACAGCGTAGAAATTTGTGTTGACCTATCACGACTGTGCATGGCATATAGGACACGCGTCGAGCAGGTCCAACTGTACGGCTGGACCATTAAGATTTGTGATGCAATGCGTTCGCCTCATGTAAAGCTTAAAAGCAATTAGGCTTATACAGATTAACAACTGATTATGCTATAACACCTCATATACGACATTATCTACTACACAACTGGTGCTAAAGCGGGCACTGCTTTAAATCGGCAGGGGCTCGTAATCGATATTCTCCACAAGAAGGTATTGACTGCTCAGCTGCCCCGCAGCAACTGATCGCAAGATATGGAATCACATATTCTACTATACTACTGATGAAGGAAGTTATTTGTCACGAGAAAATAAGATTCTCGAAAAGGTATCGTACCAGGTTTGAACCACGAAACTATTTATCGGCTGTATTGTTCTTGTCGGCCGTATGGCAAAGTAGTATGAGATTATTTGAAAGTTATTCTGGTTGCAGATGCGGACACGAGTCCGTTTTTGTGTACCCGAATTATGAAAATGTAGAAACACGTTGAATCGTTTTAATTTTGTGCCAAAAACTAACATATTCCGCACGTCTCTGGGGAAGACATTGCTACCAGGTCATATTGGCGTCAGGCCGAAGTTGGTTGCTACCCAACAAAAGAATACTGAAACACAATAGCCCGCGTGATTGTGTATCTGTATCTTTACGAGACAATTAAGTCATACAGTAGTGCAGTAAAAAGGATTAAAACTTTTTGCTTAACAAATGTGGCTGAATATGCAGCAATAAGTCCTGTTATTACTTCTTGGGTGATTATAATAAATAAATGAGTAAAATAAAAAAAAAATTCAGTCGCCATGGGTCAAAAATATGATGTAACCTTTCTCAATAGTAATAATAAAAAAAAAAAACAAGAAAACTCCTCGAGGGTGTGGACCTATGTAACTTCGGCTGAAAATACGCATTTGACTACAATTAGGTTCCTATCCACCGCAGAAGTTGACATGGAGCAAACAATGAGCAACTTAGCCGCGGCCATTCCAAGTTTAGAATTGCAAAAGTAGAAGTCGAAAGCGCTCCACTGCTACGAACTCGAACATCCTCTAAAAGGAGTCACTAGTTACTGAAAAGTTAGCCGAAGCTTTACAACGTCTCAGTAGAGCCGGTAACTTTGTGGTAAGCCCTGGGGAGCCAATTTGGTTAATCAGAAACAGACCGGTTTAAGCAGCCGACCAAGGAATGCCCGACTGGGCGGAACCACTCTGAATGTGATACGTGCCACTTACAGTGGTAAATGACAGGAAACCTGTACGATCGCCCAGATAGCAAAGAAACGCTCCTCTGCGAGACGTAACGCAAGTATAAGGAAAAAAAACAAAGCACTCGCTCCTGGCACTTGACCTATGGCCATAAAGAATAGAAAACAATCTCACACACTTGTTGACGTTGACCCTGTCCACAGGATCTTACAGCCTGCTACAGGCATGAACGGATGGAACTACGCACGTCCTGCAACGAGGAGATGCATAGTTGGTCCTCGATGTCATACGCGACGGTTGACGAAGCTATCTCCTAGAATGCATACAAGAAGCTGTCGGAACGAGAGCTAGCCAACCGGTTTCTACAACCCCGCTGTACACGTGTGATGCCAATATGGACCCTATCTATAGCTTTTCTCTATGAGATTAACTTAACTATTGTTATAGGAGGAAATAGAAGGAAGCAGTGTAATACGAGGGAGATAGCCAACATGCTCTACTCAGACCATATTAAAGAGCCAAAATTAAACTGCTCAGTTATGAATGTACGAAAGAACCATTATAAACAACAATGAAACTGCACGGGAACGTTCAGCTGGCTCATAGCATCTCTGTCCTATGACAAAGCATCTCGATCAGTGGCCGCAACGCCTTCGATTTTTTAAATCGGTTTTTAAATAAAAATAAAAACAAATATTAGAGGTACGATTCACATAAAAGTTTGTATACCTTCACTGTCCCTCTAGTCGTATATACGTCAAGGACTTGACGAAAGCACTAAACTTTCTGGCTTCTAACTTGCGAAAAAAACCTATTTATTGGTTTACTAACACTTATATAGCTCTATGTTAGACAGTTGCAACGCAAACAATATCTCGTATACGAGACGACCGGTTCCGTAAAGTGCTATCCAGTCAAAGGCCCATATGCGTTAATCGACAGCGGGTTCAGTATTACTCATAGTGTGTCTCTCGCAGGTTTGTTATACGGCCGGAACTGTATTAAGAATAGTAAACAGGATAAGGGAATTTATGCTGCTCAAATGTGACTGCCCAGTTAGTTGGCACTGAAAGCTCAAATCGTTTGATAACTGGTTAAGGCTCGAACCCAATACCTCGTTTTTGCTACACGCTGTAGAACAGGTGAAGGCCACATCTAAAATAGTAGTTAATCGATCCTAAACATGGCTTTTGGCAATACCAAACTATGTGTTTGTTAAAACTACATATAACCCAATGATATACATAATACCCAACCTGTGTAAGTATAGAGCTGCCTGTATTCAGTACATGTAACATTCTATGAACACACTGGACAAACGTTCGAACAACTAAGGTAAAAGCAATTTTACGTTCGTTTACGAATAAGGTTTACATTACCATTTACAAATGCCTCGACACGTTGGACAGCGAGAAAGTAATTCAATATTGGGCCAATCAATACCAGTAAACTGTCTCGTACATCAAGCAAATCATTGTAGACACCGAACGCAGCGCTACCTATAGAGTAAACACGAACGAAGAAACATGGACGCGAGCGTTCTTATATTTGACCTTAACGATTTGCCACGTGATTTATGACAATATTGTAAGGTTTTTTTTTTAGATATTGGGATTATTCTATGGATTTCCTATTCATAGCATTGTTCCGAGTTTCGATGAAACCAATTTATGAGCTTAACTACTCCCGTACGTTTTATGTCAGTTTGAAAAATTGAGGCCAACCGAAAACGATTTTGCTCGCGATGAACGTTCCTTTCTGTTATAAATTTGCACGACAGGTTCGTCGTGCAACCCACGATGTGAAGCAGAATGATGACGGCATCAGTACTAACGTTTGCCAAACGCCGTGCAGAACATGCTTTTTGCCTAATGGGAATTCGGGTCCTGGACATACAGCAGAAGAGTATTGGAAAATGTCTTTTTTCAGTAACCACTTGAGAAGAATACGCTTCCCCTAGAAGAATCTGCTTTGCACAGGCTGAACGTGTCCTTAATGCTAACAGCGTCTCGAAAGGTTGTCGGGAAGTACGATGCCCTTAGCTCATTCATAGTCGTGTTTTCGGCCTCAAGTCGGCCGTCTCCCTAACAAATTCTAGCCGATTTGAAAATAGATTAGACAATAATGATACATTTCAGCACGTGTAGGTTTTTTACATTACTTTAACAACACACATATTTTCTTCTGTCCTATAAGCTATTTTAGTCGGAAAGGGCTATATATATATATATATATATTAATCGTAATGGTTCGGGGAACCGCCCCATATAATTTGAAACTGTAGAGCATAAGTTATAGTCTGTGTCTGTCAACTAGAGCTGGCCTCTATTTATTCAGTTCTAAAAGAATCTCTACTGGAGAAAGCTATCATCCTATGTTTCCTCTGTATGCCGGTATTGATAAACTCATAGGAATTTGTATTTGGCTATCTTACACTCGTGTATTTGAAAAGGCCTGCTCTGATAGAATGGCTCATGGTCCGACATGACATGTCCGGCAGACTATCCACACGTATGCAACACTTTGGGAGGACCCTGGATACTGGACAACGTGATCTTGCTTGATATCCCCTTTCTAGAAACCTGCGCTTTAGTTTTCAGCTTCAAACCATGCGGCAATACCATACCAAAATTCATAGTGCATCCAGATGTATTTGTCCACAGCGGCAGCCCCTTTAATATGTCCTATCTGTTTGCTTGTCTTTGCAATATCCTTAAAAAAAACATACCCTAATCCAGTTAGGCATTCGAATAATATTCTTGAAATGACAAATAAAAACTATGAAAATGTGCTTATAAACATTCATGACGGCCCTTAAATAAAATTTGTAAAAAGCCGGCGGGTGGATAATTTGCATGCTGATTGCAAACAAAACAAAAAAAAAAGAAGGCCAAGTCGAATTAACCTACTAACGAATCTGTATTGCGTTGGTTACAGTAATTCCATAATTCTCGTCTCAAACTGAATTTCGTCACAAAACAGGATGGTTCATTATACACATCAATATGCATTTGCAAACCATACAGCTTGGCTCGCACACGACGTAAGTGACTGTTAAAAAAAACAACTTGTTTCTTCGATTCCGATCATTAACGCGGTTGACATAGTTAGGGCGTTAATGGGCACAAATCTGACGCTCGGACTGAGGTAAAGTGCCGTGATGAAGCATAAAAAGCAGTCTCGCCTGCTTTCTAAATCGACCCTCGACAGAAAAAATACTCAAGCGTTCCAGACAGCATTAATAACCATTAAAACAGATTTTATTTGTAACCGATACACTTTGAGCCGATTTTTTGTTAATTGTTTTCCGGAGCCTGATGAATAGCGACCGTAAAACACGGTCCTCGATACCGTCTCCGGAATATACTAATTTATCCAACGCTATTCGTGCCTTTCTCTTTAGGACTAATGACTTGATGATAAACTATCGCTTTATAAATCTTATAGGGCCCACGTGAACTGACAATTATTGCTTTTAACTTATTATCTATGATAAAACGTATAAAAAGGATAGTTATTTATAACTCGTAGCATTGTATTCTGGATATGAGGAGTTTGCCTCAAGGATTACTTTGTGCCTTTATCTGTCGAAGTACTGCTTTGCACCAAAATCAGTAGTCGTATTTATATAGATATTATTGGTTGTAAATTGAACAGTACATTGTGATAGTTAACGTGAGCAAATATAATTATATTATCAAGTGTAGCCTTGTTGAAGGAAAAATACTACACTCTGCAGGTGAAGTTGTTTCTTAAACACCTAACTATGTTATCTTCTGGGTGTACGATAGCTTTCGTGATGTTTGCGACACCCTAAACTCAGACTTATTAAAAGAAGCCAATTAGATTTTCCATCTGTCTATAATAAACCTTGCGCACGTACCTCGACCTGCTCATGGAGGTTAGTGACACAAGTACCCTAACTGATTTATTGTTCGAGATCTGTGGGTTCGCATATATCTTCTAGCTTTGTCTTGATCGAATAGTTTCCTAAGACGACAGCTACAGGCGAAACAAGTGGATAACCTCTTTTTGATTCCTAGATAGAAGGAAGACAAGTCGAATAGACGCTGACACCTAATTTATTTCGTATGGTAATTTATTTCTTGTTCAATGATTTTCTCTACCATTTCTTGCCGTAGCCGAGACCAATTCCTCCATATCCAATACCGTGCCCGTAACCGCCTCCGTAGCCGTAACCGCCTCCGTAGCCGTAACCACCTCCGTGGCCGTAACCACCTCCGTAGCCAAGGCCTCCGTAACCGCGGTGCAAGCCATAGCCACCGCCTCCGAGGTATCCGGCGAAGGTCACAGCCACGAGGGCGGCGAGAACGATCAGAGCAGCCTACATAACAGATAACAGTAGAAGACCGACAAGAGAACAACAGCTAAATTAGTGAGTTTGCGCCATATCTTTTGAGCGTTTACAGACACTAACGATTACTCTTCAGTGAAGATTTCTAATTGGAGGAAGTCCTCATAGTTGCTTACCGTGAAGTTCATGTTGTAGATTCCTGAAATTTTTCGTTGACTAACTATTGCCTACGTCACCCTTTTATACGTTTAGTGAGACGGCGATCGCCGCAGCCCTGCTGATAGTATTTCAGAGGCGAGTCGCTTTAGAGCTTCTGCCACCGTTCACTGCCCACTGCGGCCGCTACTCAGGAGCAAGCATACGCTCCGCCGAACCCGCAGTGCTGTCAAGGTCGGGGCAGTCGTTCGGCACGATTGCCATCTTGCCCCTTGCTGTACGAAGAAACGTAGGTAACTATGGTGACAACAAACAAAGAGGGAGGGCGTTAACTATATGTAATCTGTACGGTGAAGGCCTGATAGTCGTCCGTTAGAAGTTGTGCAGTCGCTGCTGTAGGGGCAGACTGCACAGTTAGAATGTCGGCTTAACACTATTCTGTAAGCGAGAGTACAATGTACTAGAACTGCTATACAAGACAAAGCCACTTAATAAATAGTCGTTTGTCAGCCATAGAAGCGATCGAAGCAGGTACATCGCTTAATTATTAACTCTGTCAGCGAGAAAGCTAGCTAGTGGCAACGGGGGTACGGCAGGGTGCGCATTTGACATGGATGTCTTGTCATACATTGGGTACTTGCCAAACGTTTCGCTACGCTGCATAACAAGCCCGTTAACCTTGCATCAACAGAGTGATCTGCTTTCTTCCGTCGGTGCGCAGACATCGCCTTGCCGCCACAAGTAAAAGCATCCGCCGCTATGACGCTAATTGACGATAACAGCGCTATCACTACCGTAGACAACGATAGAAGAAGTTACCAGTCTTAATGGTAATTTTTTTAAATACTACTATTTCCATTTCTCATTGTACCATCGTACGTAATTCGCTTGCTTACCAATAACTGTATCTATGGATCTATATTGCCAGCTTGTCGTTTCTCTACCCTTTATGATTCGATACATTGCGTTCCCTCGTTTTTCTTTGTGAAATACTTTACATCAGTTATCAACCTAATTTAACAGTACGTACGTAACGCTGGTCTGCAATCCTTTAGTCAACGATCTAATTTTTGTCTGGATGATATCTCGACTTCGTCAGCTTTACCTAGCCATTTGTGCAGTAAAGAATGCCCAGTACTCGTGTATAGCAGCATGCGCCGCTGGGTGATCTTACGTGAGCGTAACTCCTCTCAAACCGGAAATTTTGTCAAAAATAAAATTCAATATGGCGTACGCATCAAACGCATAACAAAAGCCAGTCTTCCGCTTGGTCCACAATTCATCTTCCAGCTGCAGTGCCTGTGTATGATCCTAATAATAATGTTCTGCGCTATTTTTATACATATTAGATTAGCAGACATTTTCGCCTACACGTTTCGTGCCGCAATACGGTCGGCGCACCACCTATCTTAGGGTTTGTCTAACGCGATGCAGATTGTCACAATGAGATCTAACGGAGATAACGTAGAGGTACAAGGTCTATATATATATATATATATAGTATTTATCCACTTGAACAATTAGAGCCGTTTTTCGTGGCTTTTTGGAAAGGTTTCAATGTAGTTGAGGCTGAAGTTCATTTAATGCATACAAACAAAAAAGAATTGCAGGCAGGCAACTAAGTCCCTATTAAATTTTCGCCTTTATCTTCTTCAATAGCTTTTCGCTAGCTTGGATATCTTTATATTAGCTCGTTTCAATAAATTGTAGATTAAGCCATAAAAAAATAGAAAAATTACTTCAGCGGATGATGGCTTTGTTTGTTTGTATATGCACACGCACACACACACACTATTTATATATATAGGTGCAATATTGCGATGAATAGTGTTTGAGTATTCGTGGATTAGCGTGCAACAGCCTTACCCGACAGAAGAACTAAACGTTAGAGGATAAACAGGATTTGATAGAAGTCATACAATGTGAAACGAAGGGAGCCGTTAGCCTTAAGTTCAATGCTAGCAAACCGAAAAAGTAGGTCTAGAAGACAAAATCGCGTTGGATAAACTGCGGACAATACGTGACAGAGTCAAACAGAAGCCGACGGATCGCTTTCTAAAGGAAAGGTTTACGTTCCATCCAGAAGAAACATTAACTTAAAGTTGTTCGAGTAAGCATGCGTTTTTTTTTTTTGCTAATTTCGTCACGCCAGTACGGGTTAATTTGTTAATCCGTAATTGAAGCTCGATAGAGCCAGTGTTGTCCGACCAAAGACAAAAGCACGACAGGTGCGTGGTACGTGATAGACAGTATCTTGTACGATGCAGATGAGTTGTTTGAACTTAAACCATGATCATATGGCTCACAGATCTCTTTCTGCCAGTTGCAAATCACAAGATAAATGTTTCATCTTCCCACGAAACTTTTGCAGTTAGCTGGTTATGATCTAGGCTAAAAGATGTCCTATTGTACATAAGTGCCGTGTGTGACAAATTTAGTGCAAAATTGCGAGTCTGAAATAATTTTGTGCTGATTACGGCGTATTATATTAAGCACTCTTCTATTTACTTGCAGAACTTCCTTCATGATGGTTTGCGCCCGGCAACCTATCAGAACGGCTGCATCTTGCGACAGGTTAACTTTCACCAGACTTAATGCATTGATCAACTATAACTTGGCGTATTTACGGACTTCCTGATATATGCGTTGATTGGAATCGAATCACCGAACGGAAGCTCCAAACCTGTACTGGACTTCAACAGCAGCTTGAAGGCAAATCCAGACAAACAAATACTAACGGAGTAAATGGTCACTAATATATGCTCGATCATATTTTAACGAGGATGCATATAGGCCTGTTTACAGTCTATTCTTACTCTTTGCGAAATGGAACTATTTACGATTGCCAGAAAAATCTCTAATTTTCTAGTCAAGCAAAGCTCGAGCGTACCTTCACTCTGCTTGGCACATAACTGTAATTGGCGTGAAGTACTTGCCCACATACTTAAGATCACATCGATAACTGGTTGAAACGTGTGAAATATATTGAAAGCTGATAACGTTTCTGTCGGGTTAAATATCGCATTATTTCGATAGGTATATACAAATATATACCCAAATAAATGTTTCATCCACATATTTACTTCTACCTTCAAAAATTTCATCAAACAACCGGGAAAGGTTAAATTCCTCGTGTCTTATATGAAGCATTTTTCCAAAATTTACGAGACAAGTTGTGAGTTTGTTACATTTCATGTTACGTACGTATTTGTATCGTATGCAGATAGACTGGCTAAACGGGGCAGACTATAGTTGGTTAAAATATCATCATAAATAATTACTTCATTTCCAGCGGTATGAATCATTATCTTATGCCGTGTTTCGTCAAGACCAGTTGATGTACGCTATAGCTATCAATTTTAACAGAAAATACGACATTTCTTTACAATCTAACTTGATATTCCTACATGTGCATTCAATGTTTAGGAGAGGATACCCGTTTCTGGAAGGGACACTCCCACTTTGTGTATAAAAGGGATATACTCGATCAGATTCCAATCACAACTCCTCGTTGACTTCAACATGCACTTCAGCGTGAGTATTGCACGCAATTTTTTTTACTATACCACGTTCACAAACAGAGAAGCCCCATTAGCGGTGACGCATCGTTCTGTAATTAGCTGTTTTATTTTCAGGTTCATGATCTAATACGTATTTCATATATTTTAGGCTGCCTTGATTGTTCTCGCCGCCCTCGTGGCTGTTAGCTTCGCCGGATACCTCGGAAGCGGCGGCTATGGCCTGTACCGCGGTTACGGAGGCCTCGGCTACGGCGGCTACGGAGGCGGTTACGGCTACGGTGCGGGTTACGGCTACGGAGCGGGCTACGGCTACGGCGCAGGTCACGGGCTCGGTCTTAGCCATGGATACGGGGGATATGGCTTCGGTTACGGCAAGCTATGGTAATCGGGTTAACGAAGCTAGCCCGGCCTAATACAGCCAGTATGCTCAAGCATTTGTAATAAAATCGCTGACCCAATTAGCACATTGATGTCACCTGTGTATTTACTATTGTACCTTTACAATGAACATCGGGTCCGCCATACCTGCATAAGTTCGTGTTGAGTAACTTCAATGTCAAGGCTCGGATAACAACTTAGTTCGCGACGGTCGGCGATCAAAGCCTCTTATTGCTGACACTTCTGCTAGACGTCTACTGCATCGTCCTGCGTTAGTATTGATTCATAACTTTATCGATTTTCAAAGAAAACACTCAGAGTAAGAAATGTCTCAAACTTGTCAGATATGGTCTATTATTATTCCTACATTATCACTGTCTAGATAAAGACCGTCATGTATAGATAGTGTCTGAGAGGCGTCTAGCGTGGATTATTGAGGTCAACGTATTTTTTACCACTATGCTAGTTAGAATTACATGCTATAAAGGTGTAAAGAGACAGATACCTTAGATTAAGGTACGAAAGGGATTCATTGTGGACAGAAGTTGAGAAGAATTAGCGCGTACCTCCAGTATCTGTTCGAGAGGTATTTCCTCATTGGCAGCAGCAGCAGCACGTTAATTGCGTATCAGTCGTAACTTCAACTTGATCTGAAAATTGAAGGGCCTCAATTCACAACGAAACACCTGAAGAACTTGTGATTATCGCTAATGGATTATAAGGCAACTTTATAACTGTTGGTCGCGGTTGAATATATCTAAAAGGAACGAATAAACACAGACGCTATTATCCATTAGTTCAGACCTTCAGTCATGAGAAGCGTACATATGACGACGAAAAGGTAGGCTAAAAAAAGACAATTAACAACTAGGATATTCCGCGTGCAAAGAACGTATGTTTACATACGTTCAGATTTAGACTGTTTCTAATATAAGTTGTTTTTCGTTTGCACCTCTTCAGAAAAAATATTGTGTGAGAATGTTTTACATTAATAAGTTAAAATCTAGCACCTCTATGAAAAAAGTCTACTAAAGTTGCCAAAGCTATCCAAAATTAATGCAAGAAGGAATGGAATCATATATTTTTATTATGCTACGATTAAATTCTGGTTTATACAGAATACCTTTGTAATAAGCAGTTACTAAGTAAAGAGCTGGACGTCTTAGTTGGACCCAACTTGCGAAGCGTGATTTTTCAAATTAAAGTAAGTTCCATAAAACACTCTTTTCCGACGCAAAACCCAAAAACTCCGAACTAGTTTATCCTAATATAACAAATGTTAACAAAATTATTGTTCATTTTCCGGTCTATATGTGCCGTTTGAAGCAGATACCATCTGTAGAGCAGATAGAGCTTCCGTGCTGATAGTGTTAATAAGTAAAGTTATTCCGAAACATGCTAAATCAATTTCAATCATTTAATGATCGGCGGTAAATGAGAGATAATTTTTCAAAAAGCAGAGCCCTAGCTCTAATTATCCACAATTGAAGACATATAAATGAAGATGAACGTAATGAAGACATACGAATCATCGACTCAAGCTTGCATACACCGTTTAGTTTTGAATCTATCTTGTATGATTTTTAGCTGCCAAACTAGAGACAGTTTATTCGGACGTATATTTGCGGCCACAATACAGAGTAAGTTCATTACAAAATAAGTTTGATTATTAAGCTGGATCCGTTTTTCAGCTTTGTACCGACTTAATGTCAGCTTATTCTCCGTTTCAAGCCCTTCCTACTATTTCTGTCGTCTCAGTGAATGTGGTCTCTGCCTGATACCGTGGCGACGGTCATGGGGAGATCGACCTGTCCCGACAAAATCTTTGCACACGGCGGTTACGATTTTAGTGAAGGTTTCGTCCGAGGAGAATGACATCGCAGCGAAAACGATATCTCTTGTGGTGTTGTACTTAAATAAGGTCGTGGTATTTGTCTTACGTATGGGAAGAGATGGTAATTTAATTAATTCCCCATAAAAGGTTTAGGCGAAACTATTATTCCCATATTTTATAATAAATAATACAATATAACGTGCGTTGTTAGCCCCAATAAGTATCATGTAAGAATTTGGGGTTGAAAGGTGACTTACTTCACACGAAATATGTGGGAAACCATGTACGATTACTCTCCTTAATGCACATACTTGACGACTATAATTGGTAAAGCCAAGTAACCTAAGTTAAATTCCACTACGCTCCAAGTCACTAAACATCATATCGCTAAAATGACCGTCAAGCTTGTCTCAAGCTGTGTATATATAACATTCTATCCATACATAAGGCTATCCATAAAAGTGATCAAAAAGTTCGGTGGGATATTGGGTAAGAAGTCGCTGACCGAACAATCGCTTAGCCTATCTTATGACATTTGCCCTGATTAGAGCCGCGTACTGAAGCCTTCCCTCCAACGTGAGGCGAGCATCGGTTGTGTTAGTGTGTTTTGCCCCTCGCCCATATAGACCCATTGCTATTTGATGTTGGAGACTTCGACATGAATTGAACTAACTCTTCAAGGAACTATTATGAAAAGTCGTGACGACAAGAAGCTCTTAGCTGCTAATCTAGATGCTCAAATGTAACAATCGCAGCCTATGTTATTGGTTAGACTTGGACTGTTCATCGGCTCTCCATACGTTATATATATGTATATATGAATTTGAGGTTTCATCTGGGTAGTGAAATCAAAATAGGGTTTGTTAAGGCTTCGTGAATATTTCGCAGCACCTTTTGGTCACAGTATTGAAAGCATCGTTTGCCGAACAGAAGCAGCTAGACGATTGCGTGGGGAAAGAAGCTACGTGGTGAAGTCGGATGGCAGCACAACAACAGAAGTTCAATAACAATAGCAAGTAGAGTACCCTGTGCTAGCTATGTCGCTAAAAAACACAAACTCAATCAACTGAATTTTCGATCGTTTCCCTCTGGAAATAATCGAGGGCAACGTTAACACGATCGCAAAATTCCAATTGAACCATACAACGGGGAAATAAATAGACTTCAGTTAAAACTAAGTCTTCCTGGTTGAAATGTTGTATCGCTTTTATTAAGGACAGGGATGTAGCTGATGACCGTATATTGCGTCTGTCAATGAATTTGTTGGCAATTCACTCCCGACCGCCTATTTAATAAATAAACACAAAGCCAAACCCGACGTCGTGCGATTTATGTAGCTAACAATTACACGACGGACAATATAGTGGGTAAACTGGCACTAAATAGAGAACGCTTTCATCCAGTAAATAGAAGTCTAAAAGCAAATAATTACTAAGCCTTACTCTGTCCACGCTCGCCGGATGTTCCTTTGTAACGGAAGGCGGGTATCATAACTTCAATAACTTAATATGAGATACTAAAATTAAAGCAAAATTCTTACTAATGTAGCAGAAAACCCGTTATTTGCTAAATGTTAGTAAAATTCTGATTCATTGACATCTGCTGAGATTTTCTTTTTTCTGATCGTGGGGACATGTGCGGGGTGGCCCTATTCCGTTTGAACAGTGTATTGATTGCTTGCAAAGAATTAACCACTGTCGTGTTCTTCTGGACCACCATCTCGTTTCGGCTCAACTAGTAGAAAAGAGAATATCTGATTTATTGATTTGTCTGAACGGTACAACAACTTACAGCTACGTTAAGACACAGCGGAGTATATATTATACGGTTTGTTTTCTGACAGGGTAGGTCCTGTATTTCCGTTTGAGCCAGCACATTGAGCCTATGTTTCTAGTCACTGGCCTGCTAAAAAAGCAATAATTACTTGAAAGCTAAATTATAAAGGGTAATGACTAAACCTAAATACGCACGGAGCCACGCGATGTCTGACATGCTTTTACTTTCCTGAGATCGCTTAAACAGTTGCTTCAGACAATTGACTTGTGGGTGGATTTATTCGCTTAAATAGGTCCAAACGAATATTCGTAACGAAGCTTGAGAGGTTCCGAGCAGGACGCGCCTACGTCGACTTAGTGTCCGTTGAATAAACATAGGTCTGAATAAGATTCAATGCGCTCTGAATCGTCCGAAACTCGATTCCGTGCGATGCCAACTGAGAACTAAGCTTCTGACAGCTGCGTAGGATCTTCTGCGTACAAATACATCTAACGTTTTTTCCTAAAGCGTTTTTCCACACCAGCGTCGACTTAATTCGGTAAGTAAATAGAGAGACGAATCTACTCTGAACATCATTAGTTGCTCACGTCTTAAAAGTGTTTACGGGTTATTGACAAATAGACATTAGGGATAAGGATTTTATTTCACGTTTCTAAGGGCCGTAATTTATGCCGACCTCGATAGTAATTATACTGCCTCCTTAGTATTATATGTTAAGTCATTTCCATATAGTTGTAAAAAGGGTGGTCCTTTTAAGAAACTAATAAAACTTTACGCCCTTCTACGATCAGAAGATGATCAACTAGCAAACCATTGGCAACAAAAACTATGTAGATATAAAACAATTGACTGTGAACATTTAGAAGTATAGCCAAAGCTTTCCAGAAGAGCACCTTCTTTTAATTCTAAATTTTAGCTTATAATTTCATTGAAAGCCACATACATACATTCTGCTTCTACTAACAGCTTACCGAAGGTTAGGTAGGAAGTATGATTCTCTTTCGTCTTCATTACTTTGAGGTCAGACAAGCCTACATGTGAAAGAGCTTTGTTGACCTGTTTACCTCCTGTTTCAGAAGGATCTATATAAATGACATTTGTATGTTCGTACATACCGTATCAGCCAGCTAACGTTCTAACTTGTGATAATGCACTGTTCTGTTTACACTGGGCTTTTGGCGCTTAGCCGATGCTCAGCCTGGAAAGCCTCATAGGTCTCTGCTCTGGAACCTTTTAGGCACGGCTGTAGACGCCGTGGAGTCTGCGCTTGGCCTCCTAGCCAGCCAGCCAGCTTCTATGAGTCTCTTTGACATTGTTGGCATATGGTGATATTTCTCTATTCATAGGAAACACCTCTTTCAAATGTCCAAGGTCATGGGCACCATACTATGTACATAATATTTTTTAGTCAAGATAATCTTAAAAAAAGTGTATAGAGTACCTACTTTGTGCCAAGTTTTTTTTAGGTAGGAGGTGGTAGTCTCTCCTAGGTAGTTCCGATGTGCAGACAAATGGCTTCCATTATGTTTTCTACTATTATTATTATTATTCCGTAACACGATAAAAAGATGAACACAGTTTGCAAGTCTTTATATAACAATGCACAGCTATGGCTATTTTTATCAATTTCAGATGTCCACTTTACATAATGGTTTTTGAATGACTCAGATGGTAGGTGGGACGAAAAAACGTTTATGTCTATCCTGCATTCGGTCGCAGTGAGCGAATTAATGTTTACTAACAATAATTCAAAACCCAGGACCTTTTTTATGAACAGATTTCTTTGCCAAAATATGATATTGTGGTTTCATTATTTATGTTAAACAGAATTAGTACGTTCAAAGGTTGCTATGTAGACTCGATTAATAACGCAATGATTATTATACATATTAGGATCAGGTACTGGCATGCTTTTAACTTACATGAGCCTGCCAAAAAGGCTGGATACTAAAACTTAGTCTTCATTACTTACGACCTTAAACACAATATTTCTTTTCACGAAAACATCTCACACATGGCGCATGCTCTAGACAGGCACGCAGTTAAGCAATGTCTGGCAAGCTGTCATGCATGGGTCATTAACGTGTAACCTTTAGAACTTACACTTGAAAGTTAGGAAATTGCTATACTTCATGACAGTGTGACTATGGAAGGTTGTAATAAAGCCAATGCATTTATTAAGCTACTTTTAAAGTGTATACATCCAACTGAGCAGGACGGTACTCCTAAAATTGTCGCTCCAAAGCTCCGCAAATGGAGCTTTACCCCTGCTGCTAATGGAACCGCTTGTCTCCCAGAGTACCTCAATTCATTCATTTCCACCCTTAATTTTGAGAATGGACAACCTTTTCTGCTGTTATTGTTAGCAGCTATTCCACCGATGTATTTTTAGCTTATATTCACCCAGGCTAAACGTTGCCATCAGTTTTTGAATAATTTAATCCTCATAACTCAGTTATGCTGCTAGTGTTGAAACAATTCGTTTATACCTTACAGAAAAATAGGAAATACTAGCTGGAAAAAATGTTTCCTTTATTTTACTCTATTTATTCCCTTTACTTTTCCACACACATTGCCTTTTATTTTATTTCGTAGAAAATCACGATGAATATATGAGCAATGTGTGAAGCATAAATTGAAAAAAATCAAGGCCGACCCTGCTGGGGCGTCACGTGGAAGTTTTCAAATGTTATGTCAAATATGTCTATGCTCCGAACGCACTTTTTATGAAAGTTTAAGCATTTGTAATAGACAAGCGTATCTGATGCACACAAATGCTCGCGGAGCAATCAACGGATGCCCCCCATACACGTATTCAACGTTGCATAAGCGAAGTTGTCTCCAGATTGATCAGCCCTATCCAAATAGGCTAAGAGTTTTGGATGCGAATTTTGAAATACGAACGCTTGGTGCGTTCAGTTGCCCGTATCTTACAACCTAACGACGTAATAGGTATTGTAAGTGTAAACATCCACGTTAAACGCTGGAGTAGCTTCTCTAGCGAACAATTGCTTTATACTGGATATATATATATGGTTGGTAGAATCAATTGTTATAATGGTCTATAGGCGAGCGCCCTACTGAAGGAATAGATTATCTATTTTGCAAGTATAGGCTCAGCTGCCGCCGCCGGTAATTACTATTTTGGAAGCTCTTTCGCCATTAGCAGCACTCCTAGAGGTAAATGGACAACGTCCCTGATAGATAGAATCGATGTTTATTAGCAGTAAATCAGTCACCGGCAACCGCAAGCTGCTCCATGTTTGTATGTGATTTTCGTTTTGCCGCAAAGGCCAGAATCTCGGATCGCTATACATATAAGTCCCGAAGAAAACAATAAAAGTGCCTGGCAGTCCTGCCGCTACCACAGACTAACGCTTGTAATAATTATAATGATAGTTCGCTTGAAAACGCCGTTTCAGGCTCACATGCGCTATTAGGATTATTAATTAGAGCATCGCCATTAGCTTCACGCCCAGCGCTGACAGATTATATAGTAAAGTGACATTCGCTTTAATTTTTTAATGTCCTGCCTGTAACTAAAAGGACAGTATTTTTGATCGCAATCCAAGCTGACCGAGATCCATTGATTTGTCCACCACGTCAAACTCATACTTCAGTTTTACTGACGACTGCTGCTTATATCGGATCTTTTGTCGCTTGATCGCTTGTGTACATCTTCTTCCTTCTGCTTCTTTGTCTTGCCGTAAACTTGAGTTTGATATAAGCACGACCTGCCTATGGCTTATGATAGTTACAATCTGATCGTGGAAACACAACGCACCAGCAGTTCCCTTTTGGGTTTTGTGCATCTTAATCTTGTCTAGTAGGTCGCCTGTGCTATCAGTGAAAAACAGGTCAGTGCAGACTTTTCGATGAAATTCCAAGACAACACACGCTTGTCACATGTTTACTTTGTTATTATTATTTTTATTATTAGTGAACTATTATTTTTCTAACTGTACAAGCGGCTTTTTCATACCTTTTTGCGTTAGAGTAAATTGAGTGAACACCGAAAGCTGAGTGATCTTCTACGTAATGCCACCATCTCTGCGTGATCGGCACTTACACTTGCTTGTAAGGCATATACAGGTGATCCTTAGAACATCCTTACATAATGGTGTTCATCAATTACGCTCAATTTGCGCCAATTCTGACTAGAAATGTTGGTTCGAAGATATACTTAAGCAAGTTAAGTAATGTATAGTCTAACTGGGCGAAGTAATAGAATTAAAATTATTTGACTAATCACACTTCTAGCCGTGATAACTTAATATTACGGTCTAATGGATAGCATGGCGAGTTGTCTGTAAGCGTCTATGGTGTCGATTTTTTTGAATTTATCATCATACACGTAACAAATAGAACAGATGTGCTATAGACCGTTAAGATTCCACTTCTAGTTGGTAAAGCTGTTAATTTGATTACTAGTAAGCAGCCCTTCATTAAGCTTAATGTCATCGTGAAGTCGCCGCTAGCAAAAAACAACAGCGTCTAGACTCTCTTGATTGGCTGCCAGCAAGTTTTTTAACGAAATTTCAACACGTACGCCCGTTCATGATCATATCCGTGACACGTCGAACTTCACCATGCCGAGTACGTAGCCTGTGATTTGCTTGATACCGAATACAATTTTCGATATTACGTCAACTAACGTTTGACGAATACTCTCGTTTGCCTAGACAATCATCAGCAGTAGCTCGAACAGATTGACAAGGAGAGTCAAACACTCAATATGCATAAGAAACGATAAGAGACGCGTCTTTAATGATAGCCGTCATCAGCGGTACTTGCCGCCCGCCCTTGAGCACAAAATCAGGAGAGCGAATAATACGTTTTCAGTAAGCGTCCTATGTAAAACAGTGCATAGCTGTTTGCCACCTAGTCTAAATAAGTCATTGCCCTCGGATAACCACAAGACAACAAGCATAATTAACAACGATTATTTCGTTATTGTCATAATAGTGGAGTGGGCCTGTTCTAATAGTGATCCTCCTTTTCTTTTCCCACCCTTAACCGCTGGAAACCCGTTCGCTGTCCATCGCGCTAGTAATGGAGGATTCCCATGAAAAGGCAGCTGGTTCATCCTGTCGATTCTGACTGCCTGACAGATGGCCTCGCGAATTCGTGTTCATCTCGATCGGCCGGGGCTAGCTGGCACATGGTCGCACAAGTGACCACTTCCAGTTTTCATTCACATCTAGATTAATTTCAAACACAGAGTCGAGATACTGCAATCAATAATCCGAGGTCTAATGGCGGCACTAGTTGTACCGGCTCTTTGATATAATAGTTTAGGGAGCTGCTTGAATATGCATCAGGTCCGTGCAAACGGATTCGCTATCTCTGACGTACGACTTTGCGTCAGTCACAGGGCCAACGATTCAAATCAAAGCTAATCCGTGCCACTGTAATGTCTAGCTAAATTTTTAGAATGACCGAGGTATCATACGATCATATGTGTAAAAAGTATTTCCCGGAACCGAGGAAAGGGGCGGAGAAAGCTCAGGACAAAAAAGGATAAAGGGCAAAATTCGAAACTAGTTCTATACAGGCAAAAGCAAAGAGTATCAATATGCACCGCCGGCACGGATCTAACTTCCCAGTATCGTTGTGTGACAAATGGCGTGGGTACAAAGGCTAATGTTTAGTGGCAGCCGTATTTGAGGATAAATGGATTCCTTGTTATAGTGAAGTACTGTTTGAAGTTATGTATTCTTTGTGCCGGCAGAAATTGTTGCATTCTGTCGGCACCGCTGATTTGATAGTAAAAGACTGCGTGATCGTGCTATTTTTCGATTTTGGATTAGTACCCGCACTACTTTGCTCGGAAGCCACAGAATTTAGTTCAAATCAAGTACGGCAAATAGAGGTAGATTTGTACGCATGGGACGCAGCTAGGCGCTCTATAGAAAAACTAAAATGGCCATCGGGCATTACAGAAAGCCAAACAAGTGGCAGAGAAAGCGTGAGCAGGAGAGAGTGAGGTGCATCTTGATGGGGTGACCCGTTTGAAAGCCAATAGGCTAACTATCATACGGGTACTACAACCATAGCCGTTCTTCACACGTCGACACGAACACACAGAAGACAATCCAAATTACGGACGGCTTTCGATAGAAATCCTTCCAGTGAGTGAACAAATGTGCCTACGAAAAGCCATTCACAGATCACTCGTTAGCTATAATAGTTGAAAAAGTTAACGTACTCAAAGTTTCTGCAAGAGACTAGCATGAAAATTTAACCCAAAAAGCAACCCCTAGAGTTTAGCGTCGGCTTGGCGAGCAGACTTTCGGAATATTTACAAATTATAATAATAGTCATAAATCATTGTTAACAATGCAGCTGCCCCGATGGATGTACGGCACCGCATCCCGACATGCTCGTCCGTAACCTAAAATCAAGTTAAAATATTTGCGGTGCCAATATACGTTTGCCACCAATTTGAGTTATAATGGTAGACGTGAAGCATTTGTAATCATTGTCATGGCACAGTTTACCGCTCCAGGTTAACCAGCAAATTCTGCTGGTTTAGGCCGCGTTTGTGACGCGGCCCATATTGACAGGAGTCGTCGTTCGGACCGAAGATTTTAAAAGAGCATAGCAGACCCCAATGCATATCCAAGTGTGATGCACCTGCGTGCATAATACAGTCATTTTTCTCTTCAATCTTATCCACAATTTTATTCTGTTTAACAGGGTTGTTATAATCCTGGCAGGAATAAGGAAATAGCCCGAATAGCAGTTTTTCGGTCAGATGAAAAACCTGCCGAAAAACCCCGAAGCGAAACGGAAGTTTTGCATCATAGGCCTCTCACGCAGGTCCTAGCAGGTACACGAAATGCAGGCCTAGAAAACGAAAAAAATATATATAAATTGTTCTCATTTGACAGAGTAATATAGAATATCGCCCGGAGGGTGCCAAGTCAGACAGTCAGGCAGTCAATCTACCCGTCATAGTATCACACATACAATTAAGAGCTGGCAACGGTAGAGCCGTCCGTACAAACTAAGCAACAGCATCTTCACCGCTTCACCGATGTAACGACGCGTTATTTAAGGAGAGAGATTCCAAGTCAATAATAAAAATAATTCTTATAGAAAATACATTGACATATATCGACAGGTGAATTACAAAAAAAAAAGAGTAGCTGTAACACACAAATATACAAATACAGATAAGCCACAAGGCCATATGCTAGTCTGACTGATAGTCAAAATAATATTTTCGGGTTACGTTTTTTCGGTGTGGTTATTGCTTGTTATTAAGAGCTTCTTGGCCAGCAGGTAAACAGCAAAGTAGACGTGCACGTATCGTATTTTCAAGATATTTTTTAGATATTTTAGCGATGAGGAAAAATGGACAAGCATATTATATATTAGTCGCTTTGGGAACCTCCGGCGCTTTTAAGGTTCTTTTACTAGCCACGACGAAGAGCTGGACGCTATAGCTTCAAAACTATGTCTTGCAATTAATTTTACTACCCATGAAGAAAAACTGTACAAGTTACAGGAAGTGTTGCCAATCTGCCTCGACATTACTGACACAGATATCTGTATCAGACAGTATAGGCTGGATATTTTGAATCGGCAATGTACCGAAGGACATCAGGAAACTGGTAACTACGGTTCCGTGCAATAAAAGCGTTCGATTTTTTGTAGATTTAAATTTTAGAACGTAGCCGTATTACGAGTTTAGCTGCAATGCATAAATCGGTCATTTAGGTGCAGTGTTTTTTTATATGCATTTCTAGTTTATTATTGGGACATCGGAGAGAAGTATCAGTGTCGAAGTATGAGTTCAGGGCTGCACGTTAACCGCATGGAAGCCTCTATTTCGACCGAGACGACTTGCATGACGCACGATTGACGGTGTGAGAAGACGAATTACCGATGTTATGGACCCTTTTATGTTTCTGTGACAGCTTCAGTTGGCTGCGAAAACGTCTTTAGAGTTGGATTTACCTATGTCCTTTATGCAGCTTTTATGGTAAAGAGCAATCGTTTTGCAGCTTTTATGATCGCAGATAGATTTTGATCATGAATTTTATTTACTACACCGAGTCCCTACGTTTTCGAAGTGAACTTGTAAACGCACAGGGAATGCCCTGATGAATATACGAAGACGATGCTCGGCCAAATAAAAAAAAGTGTCTTTTAGCTGAATTGAACGTTTAGTTTGCTATTAACTTATTATCTGTATTAAGCTAACAATCACTCTAACGCTACGATCGGTACCTTTTTCATTCGAATATGAAAGGTCAACGAATTGGATAACGACGTGAATTTCTGTTTCATATCGACGTGACTCACGCATAACAGTCAGTAGTATAAAACAGTAAATAAAGCATTGTAAATCTAAACTGAAGAAAACTGTGCGTTCATCGAAACAGTGGCCAGTGCGTCTGTGGGTTACAGAAAATGCCCACCTATACGTACGATCAATATAGTTTTTTTTATCTATGTTAATTGTTAGAAAATTTACTGCCAGGCCCACCAAACAGTGTAGATAAAATCGAAAATGATGGCCTTGAAGAATAATCATACTTTTTCTGTATACAGATCTGTGTGTTACAGATAAAGTGTGTAGTATATGATTTAAATTCCGAATTTAATCGGGACAAATTTCTAGTTCAATTAGAATGTATTTACCCTACATAGGGGATGTTGTCAACGTATTCTGTGGCATAATGAAGAGTGGTATCGTTCAACGTTCACTCGTTCTCTGGATATTGCGTTGTTGCTGTGTAAGTTTATGAGACGCTCTTCCATCATTATTCACCGGAATTTGAAGAGAAATTTGGTAGCTTTCTGTTATGTAAATTCATAACTTAAGCTTACAATGAATTACCTAACCTGCCGTTGCTTGACAACTTAGCCATTAGGTTGTTAGTGTTCCTCCTGACAGGCGCTATGTTCGTTTGAATGCTGTTGCCCGTGATTTATGCCCCATGATCTTACCATTTATGATCGGGTAGGCACCACACGATATGGTAAATGCCATTTGTTTAAATCTTTGTTATCATATAGAGCATTACGAATTTGTCTAAAATTTGAGTAAACCCTAATAGAGATCATATTTTTGAATAAAGAGAAGCTACAGTATTGCAGCCTGGTCATGTTAAGCTATATACTTTTTCAAATAATCTTTTCTCCACTACGATTACGCGAGTTCACACAACCAGATCTAGCTGGCTGCATCTTTCTGTTGCAAGACGTCTCTTAGATTTGGATGGAACAGAGCGAGCTTTCGAATGCCTTTGTCGGAAGATACATTTTGCCATTTGAATTCTCCCTTCCGATAGAGTAGCCACACTTCGCGAGAACCTCTGTAATGACAGTTACTATAATATAACAATAAAAAAAGAGCCGTTTCATCCATTATACAACTCACGTGATGCTAGGCGCCTACGCAACGCTTTCCCTAGGGCTTTTTTTTGGGGAACATTTCCGAGCTCTTACAGATACGCTGAGGCATCAAATAGATGCGGATTTGTCTATGTAATGGAGAAGTGGATTAGAAATGCGCTTGGCTAAAGCGCACGTTTCATAGGCTAATTCAATCTGTCAAGAAATCCACTACTTATACTTAGTTCGCAACAAACAATGGCCTATCGCCAAGTATTGAAACTAACCACTGTACAGTTTCATACGACCTGCAGATCTGGGTATTAACGGAGCTCAATGTATGGGATTGGAAACTGCATGGAAGTAAAGTTTATGAATATTATGCCTCTATCTAAAAAGCCGGTCACTAGGGGTAGCTTCCTCTACGAGCACTCTGGGTTGTTAGTTTGCTTCAACCCTACTCACCCACTCTGTAACCCCAACCGGATAGAGCGGTTTGTGCCTTGCTTTCTGTCATTGCAGCATACGCCGGTCAGAATGGTTTGGTCAAATCTGTTTATCCCGTCATACGCTTGGCACCTTCCAGCGCGGAATGAACCGTGCCCGGATTCGAACCTAGACCATCACGTGTGCCCTAGATTAACACCAAGAAACATTTCCCACTAAGCTGTAACATGTACTGGCTATTTCAGTTGGTAAGGGTTAAGTAGAGCTTGCAAGACCACGCGGTACGCACATCATCTTAACGAGAATCATTTAAGGATGTGTTTTCCTGTTAACCCCACGTTTTCAAGCCCTTCCATTGTTTGGCTGTTTAGGCGATTCATTTCAATTCCGCCACTGACCATCCAAACTCGCCGTGAACACTTTCGGTCGACACCCGTATTAAGATGTGGCACTTTCTGGTTGTTGTTCCTTGTCGCGCTACCGTGCATCTGCTTCATCTATTATGCATCTACGGGAGAGAAGTCATCTCATACGGATGAGAGGGAATAAACGCCCTTTAATTTTTTATTACTACTTCTAACGAATGGCATACGATATGATGATAACGTATCATCAGAGGGATTCTTAACAACCCTAGTATATGAAGCTCGTGCCGGAACGTGGCAGTTAAAATTAAAGCAAACTTTTGACGGACTTGCATTTGAAACCGAACTTGCCAAGCGGTGGGTTTGCCCAACATTGAACCTCGAGCGAGTTTGAATAGACGAGTAAATTGAACATGAACCCCTCTGAACCCAACAGAACTTCTAAACAAGAATACAGTGTTTCGACTGAGATAACATGTCTCGTTTATTACCTTCAACTCACATATATTCTTCACTGTGCTACTGACCATGTTCATGTTTATCTGCTGGCACCCATACAGGGCTTACGTGTCGGATTACTACCAAGCCTTGGTGTGGCGTATCAAGATTGTGCTCAGCTACTGCGTATCACCAACTCACCACCTTCACAAAAACCCTGCATTAAAACAAGTCATTCCGCATGCTAGATCGTGACAGCCGCTTGCCGTATTCTTATCGTTGTTGCAGCGATACTTCATTCTATAAATTCGTGTGCACCTATGCATTATAATGTCTTAGCAGCACAGCACTACGCTGGGTTAGCACGCTTAATGACCAACACGCTCTGGGGATAGTTTTTTGGCCACACATAAAGATCATTAGGCTGGAGGCGATTGTCTTTTTTATCCGTCAATAGAATCAATACACCCCTAATTCGAATGGCTGCCCCAACATCTTCGAAAACGAAAGGAATTCACGGATTTCTAGTAGATTGCCTAAAGGCGAAGTTGCTTGAACTGTACATCGCCCTGACCTCCGGACCCGGTGTCTTGCGAAAGATGCGACTGCCTTCGACACTCAGACCGTTGCTAGTTAAATTCTGCAATGGCCATATAGCCAAAGTAATTGGCTACTCTAGGTACAATATAGGTGTGTTCCTGTTTAGGAATACGCCACCTGGTGATTGATTGATGGTGGTACCGTATTAGTTATGTTAATTTGGCGCTCTTAAGGTCTACATTACGTCGGTCTGACCAAGCTTTTTCTCGACTTTTATCTCGTACGCTTTTGTACTGTTATTGATTTGGACAATTGTTTTTAATACAATAAATATAATATTAATTTATATAATAAGAGACGAAAAGTCAGTAAGGATGAAGCATTCAACAATTGCTACTTAAAGCGTTAATGTGCTTTGCTTCGTGCTGAAAACCAGTCACAAGAAGCGGTCCTCAACGCCAATACGCCGCACAAAATTTTAAGCGTTTATTAATATTGTCAGGTAGAAACGACAACTATACAAATATATAAGTGTTGTGTGTATAGCGTGATATTTATATGCTATTACTGTAATAATAGGTAGCAAAGCATTTTAATGGCAAACTTCTTTTTAGAATAATGTGGTAGCGTACTGCATCTAGGGAAAAAGGGTCGATTTGAAACAAAGTACATTAAGCGGTATTTTTAAGCCCCAAGAGTTGTGCTTTGAATTCTCTAGATTATTTCGTCTAAAAATACATAAGCTGCCCAAACTGACAGAAATACGTGCTACCTTTCTGTAGATACATACACTTTTTTATTCTAATTATTTATTTTATATATAAATTACGGGGTAATGTTCTTCCGATGTGTCAACTCGCATTTATATTTTGCTATTTGTAGGCGTTTTGAATACTATGCATATGTACATTAATTTCCGCCGACGTAATCAAATCTTTTAATTTTTTATTATTAAATTTTTTGGCTGTCAGCTGTATTTTGAACATATATTTAAATTCCAATTGTTTCGCTGAATCCAGCAAGATCGGTCGGATCCAACAATGATCGTGACTCAAGAGCTCGGAATATAACGCGGGAATGAAACTCTTCTCCCTATAAAGGACCCCCGTTACACTACAAGGATAGACTTCCAGCAGTTTTACCAATCGTCGAACGTAAAAGACATTCCACATCGCGATCAGCTATAGTTAATGCGGAGCGCTCTTGTTTTAAAAACTCAAGATCTTTATATCACATAAAAGTGAATTAAACATTTATTTCAATTTCATGCCAACTTACTCTTTTTTTGTCTATTAGTTTTGTAATCAAGCAGTCTAAGAAATAAGGTTATATCATTGACGCGTGTCCTTATTTATGTCCTTATTATGGGATTTCTCAAAAAGAAGCCCGAAAATATCGAGCCGATACGAGTGTCTAGGAAAATTGCGCATCCAAAATAGATTTGGCAATGAGAAGGTAAAATCGAAGGTATTTACAAGCCGTTTTTTTTAATCTTGTATTCCCATAACGACCTTATGAATTTATTCTGAAACTATTTGGGTCTATTGTATCTTTTACGTATTCAGTAGTTGGCGTCAACGCTTTTTGAACAGCAAGTACAGGCCTATTTGATAAAATTGTCCTTAATGCCTCTGCACATAGGCCATGTTGTCTTTCACTTATTCCATAAAATCTATTAGACTGCTATTTATTGTTATTCTCTTGGCCCTTATCTATGAAGCCGGCGGCTATAGGAGCTGTAGTTGTAATCGATTCAGATCGTTCAATAGGCAGAATACATAATTTCATGCAAGAGGCGCTTGTACCCCAAGGTAGGTGACACCCCCAAAAAGACAAATATAGAAGCTCATTTTACAAAGTTCTGTAGCGGAAATCATGGCATATTAACAAGTGAAAGTAAGACCGTCAAAACAAATCAAGTTGATAATAATAATCGATTAAGCGTAAATAAAGCGCTTGATTGAATTAAACTTTCTATATGAACCGAAATGGTGGGGTACAACACCGAAAACTGGATACATACGCCATGGATTGGCAGCTTTTTCAGCTGCCTGAGAATGGGTGGTTTGAGCTCAAATGCCCGATATACCAGGCGTACCTGCGGCCCATCTGGACAATTTTGTAAGGTGAACTTGTTCCACTTTAAAGCGGAGGTTAGTATGACGAGGAACGGCGAGACCATAAGCTAGAGGCGTATCAACAAAGAGACCATGGGCCTTTTCTGTCTTTATTTCATTAATATTAACGTGTTTATCTACCAAAGTTAGGAACAGGTCTAGGTTCAAAATCGGACGTTAACGTTTTGTTTCCTTGCTGACCGCGTGAAGAAAATGCTTGGTAGCACTTAATGCTCCTAATGTTTATTTAATTGGTAGTGCATATATTTTGAATTGCTATAACTGCGTCATAGTGACTTATCGTCCATGCTTGGCTGAGCCTCAAATCTGAATTTCCACCACAATGGTGTTCTTTCGCAAAAACACCTACTACGTCTAACTCACCCAACCCAACCTGACCACTATTTAAGCTGTTCCAGGTAAACTGCTTGATCTCTTCTTCACTATTGACATTTGGTGCCAGCTCTTCCATTACCTTCTGAAGTCACTCAAGCATGTCCAAGCTAACCTGGCCCTGCAGGGTACCTGATAATCCGTGCAGAGCTTGTAGACATAATATTTTTACCTTCTTAAGTATCATAGGAAACATATAGTTCATGTCGCTTGTGCTACTTCGGTTTTATTCATTTAAAAAATCCAGCGGGCCGTGTCTAGGCGCTGCATAGGTACCTAATGCCACATATGTCGCAAGATTAAGCCCATTTGTTTATGACAGCCCGGTATTTTTCTTGGCCCGCTGAGAATGCACTGAAGGGATCAGCTAGGACGACTAAGCGTACACATTTTTGCTTTCGAAGTCAAAATAAATGCTTGGCTATCCGAGTACTGCTCTTGTCGAACCCTAGAACACGCAAAATTGCCAGCCCAGTCGAGACGTGGGCAACCTTTAGGTGTTGACCAACGCTTACGAAACACGCTGACTAGATTGTAGTTTAACGGTCCTAGCAGTTGTGGCAGGACCATTCGTGTAGGCATTCTCAAATGCATATTCCAAATAATAATGCTTTCTAAACATTCTAAGAAATTACACGTACGAAATTACGTGTACATTAGCTTAAATTAGGATCAGGAACAATGCAATATTAACATACAGCCCATATGCATCAGGGAAATGTTACACTAATTGTCAAGGAAGCAGTTCCGAAGTAGTTGGACGTAAACCAAACAGTCCGTCTCTTTTGTTGCTGATTAAATATGTAAATGCAAAAAGTATTTGCCTGGAGATGTAGTATCTGTTGAGTATATAAGCTAGATTACGTTGTCTACAACTGGCTTCCAACATCAGGGAATTCAATGGTGGATTTACATGTGTCTCTAATAATATATCAAATGTTCACCGACACGAGGGTAAATATATTAAAAAATCTGTAAGATCTGAGAAGAATCTGTAAGAAAAAAAAATTAAAAATATAAAAGGGTAGCTTATGCTTTATAATGTAAAAGTCACCTAAAAATGTCGGTTTCATTGAATGCCCCCCCCCCCCCCCCCGGAAAATACATGTGAGTTCCTATACCGTAATCAGTGCCTAAATTTCTCACAGTACATTTAGATACGCACTAACCGTTCGACAGGCCTTAGCAAAGGGTGACGCCTGGCCGGAGGCGCCTGAGGTGGCGCAGGTGCAAGGTGTTATTAAGGCGTTAAGGATATCATGAACGTGTATTGGAAAGCCTAGACACTTCCCAAGGATGTGCAAGATCTAGGACGCCTACCGATTCAAGAAATTCGTGAGACCTACTTACACAATACAAGACGCTAGCACTGGCATCCGATAAACTGTTGCAACAAATAAAACAGATTTAACACAAGCGCTGACGTAGGACCAACAGGACACGGAAAAAGGGAGCGAACTTGGTCGAATTAGGAAACACTGGCGAAGGTTCTCACGCTGTTGTGCTAAACATTCAAAAGTAAAGCCCGATAAAAAAAAAATAGGGAATGCGTATGGTTTATACCAGTTTCTGATCTAGCTCAAATAGCCCATGTACGCTCAATTCATAACTACTTCAAATGAACGAAACTATAACACCGAAAAGTCAACCTTCTCTGATTATCGACAGACATTGTCTGTAGCCGGTAAAGAAACGGCCCTTACATATAAATAGTCGTGTATATTGATACGAATTACAGTGTACAGAATTCACACTTTGCCTAAAACGTGTATCGGACTCGAGCTAAGCGCTGGTGAATAGCGAAAGTTTAGAACATTTAGTCATAGAACCGTATATTAAAGGCTACTCAGTACTTGTCGTTGTGCTATGGATAATTCTAGAAATGCTCACATTCACTGAACGTGCTCATAGCGATCATCAAACGATTTTTCCATTTATCTTAATAACAAGCAACATCCTTTTCGAACGCGAGCGTTTAAACAAGACACACACACACACACACACAAATGATATCTTTTGCTATCAGGTACAGGGCCGATCAGGTATAATTCAAGGTCGAATCTAATGGATAGATAAAATAATATACTAGCATAGATAATATCTAAATCTAAATAATAGATCATGGCCTGCTTCTTACAATGAATAGTAGGAGTTAGGACAAACGGAACGAATCATTTTTCCCAGTAGTAAACAGCCAATACATCGGTAGCATCAATTTATCGATGTGATACTTACGAGCATAACAATTTTTATCAGTTCAATGTACTTTAGCCAGTTATTTTTATTATGCTTCCCAGTATGTTAACTAAATAGCATAATTAACATAACCAAGGTTTTCATTCGAAGATCTAGTTTGGCTTAATTAAGGCATTCTTCTCTTCTTCTGGTGTCCCTTTCGCTATTTAAAGCACGGCATCTTGTTATATCATATATTATGTACACCTTGTGCGATTACCTACGATCACTTTTAAAGTACTCGATTATAAGCTGCATAAAAGATGAGACCCTTGGCATCTGGCGAGCTTGTTTTAAACAGTATTTCTTAATGGGCATAAGTAGTCCGGCGGCATATTCAATCAAAGGTTTTTATTTTTAATAATATCTGCTATTAAACTGTGACTGTTAGAACGATATCGCTATGGCGTATATGGCTGTCCCATAGACAAACAGCGTGCCGAACACTTTTGATCTGCGGACTTGAGATTTTGTTTCACGTAAAAACGGAACACTCTCAGATGTAAAGCTGGAGCACATAATATATAATAATAATGAATAATGTCATTTCATACATATATGAAAGAAGAAATTGAACTGACAAATTCTGACATCAGTCATGGAAAGCATTACTTAACGGATAATAAAAGGAATAAAAAATTGTTTAAATACGAGATAGATTTTAGTCATTGTACACAATGGAGCCCATATCTACCTGTCGCTTATAAACCCCTTCGTTATCCACATAAATAAGTTCTTTCATTTTTGTTGCTTACTTAACTTTTTTTCCACAGGTATTGCGAAAGGACCGATTCCGTTTTGCTTGTATATTCACTAGCAGTATGGTCAATTTGAATCAGTTCGGCATGTAGTTGCAACATTTTAATTAACACTAAACAAGCGGGCCGATAAAAATAACCCTCATTCGACTAAATATGCAGATAAAACAAATTTCGAGTTTGTCTAATATCCGAGTTTACCATGCTACGCACCAAACATAGACATGTCTACTTACCTGGCTACTAAACGGGGCTAACAGCCACAGGATGAATATCCAATCAAATTCAAATCCACGATAGATACATTCCAAATAGAGTCACATATGGATTGATACGTACATAGGGTAATAATAGGTTTTTGATCCCTAAGTATCACTTGGCCAAAAATACCTCATAGTTCCTGGCTCTGGAGCCTCTCAGAAACTATCACCAGAAAAGCTGTATAGTACGCACGTTCGATCTCGTTGCCAAACAGCCTTCGTGTGTATTTTCTAAAAGATAGTCTCATTAAGAGACATAAATCTGTGTGACCAACTTCGATTGAAGCCTTTGATCGTTAAGTTCCTGCGAGCGATTTGAATAAGTCAAATTTACACAGTAAAAATCATGCTAGCTACAAATGTGGGCAAATAAACCTCAAATTGGCCGAGAGATTTTAAATAATCAGCTACCACAAATTATCGAGTTATGATACTAGAAAGGACAAAAATGTCAAAATGACATAGTCCTGAACTGAAGTGGTTCCACAAACAAGTATGGTACATCGAATTCATAAACCAATACCAAAGGGCTTCCTTTTAAAAGTCATATCAGAACACCGAAACACCAAAACATTGAATGGTAATTCTACCTGCTGCTGCTGCTGCTGATTCCATTAACAACAAGAGTATTTGCCAGATACGTTTAAGTTATCCAAACCAAACGTGCCATGGCTTTAGGGATCACTCAACTGCCGAAGGTTTTTGTGGAAGACCAGTTAAAAAACGCCCTGGTTCAATCAAGGTGCTTATTCCTTTCAGCTGTTAGCGCTAAAAATCTTGCTGCATGAACATTTTTGTTTGTGCGGACTAAAGTTTCCTAAATCACTTATAGGGCTTATGCTGCTAAAAACGATATAATTAAACATAATATTTGCACCTAAATGGCAGTGGTTGACGCTTTCTGAGTTTCGCTAGCAAGTTTGCCTCACTTAGCGTCGTTACGCGTTTAATATTGTGATGCATTGTTTTCCACTAAGGATTTTTACCCATCTTATAGCAATCGCTAGCTTTGACGGTCAAGCATTAGATTTCCAGCGATTTTAACGGATTATCAACACAAACAAGCTTGAAATGCCCATCAATTCAGTTTCTTAAGCCTTTCATTTATGTATTTCTCTTAATCGTTTTCAATGAATGCATTATTTCATATAGTCTTACACATAAGTATTTAAGATCACAAATAATTTTATGGTACTAATCATAAGTTCTTACTAGGAATAAAGGAGAACTGAACTTCTTAAACTCAACTTTATTTCTAAGATAATAAATAGCTAGGCACAGCCTTTAATAATTTCACCTGCAATTATCGGGACCAGCCGAAATTTCTCAGGAAAACTATTATATCTACATTGCGTGTCACCACCCCACAACTAGTAAATCTGCTCAACATTTAGAAAGCTTTAATCTCATACTTCCCACTGTAATAGTGTGCACCAAATTAAGTCTATGGTAAATGTTAATTATATTGCATTTTCAAAAACCTTTCATGATTCTCTTAGTGTGCGTTATTATACGCTCTATTATTCTCTCGGTCACTTGAGTTTGGGTTGGCTTCCAGAAAGTCAGAGCTTTTGTTAGGTTTTGTGTTATTTTTCTTTACTTTTTTTTTTTGTACCTTTAATAATGTGTATTATTCAGCAGTTCAGAAAAACACAAACGTTTTTCACATGGAAAGGATGTTTTAAAAAAATAATTCTGCTATATTGCCTTTTTGCTTATCTAATAAGCAGTGACGAAACAACCGAGTCGCACACGGTATTGGAGATACGAAAATGTTCTATATAATTTGATCTTTTTTAGAAGCCAATATCGTCTCTAAGCGGTAACCATATTTCGTTCTTTCGTTCATTAATAAAGTAGATCATATCGTAACGAGCGGTATAGAAGTAATTCCTCTCAACTCGTGGATCTCGTCGCCCAACTCCGAGATAAAACGTTCGCCCAATCTCAATCCACTCCTGTTCACTTGGACGTCCACCAAAGCGCCTATATTAAGAAGGAAAAGGAACAGAGATAATTTTAAACCGTTAACATATGCGGATGGCATGCTTATGACAGAATAGACAAAATACTGTGGATATGCACCAGTGCTAACGGTCTTCCTTTCTTCGTTTCTTTCCGTTGGGAATAATGTCCAACACATTCATTTACAGATGCTTGGTTTGTCAACGCGAATGGCATGAGTAGCGTAACTGAATTTGAAATTTAATTCGACCTGCAAGAACGCAACACTTTTTAATAACTAGAAAACGTTTGCTTTTTAAATTACGCCGCAAATATTGCTGCTATTTCCTTTTTAAACATTACTGAATATAGTTTTTCTTAGGTATAATTTCGTTTTACTTGACTAAAATTACAATGTAAGCTAACTTATGACTCGTGCACTAGTAGAAAATAACTTCACCATATCTGATAAGATGTAACATTTTACGTCGCAATTAAGTCTTGTTCTAAAAACACTACAGAAGCTATGTCCTACTTGATAAGGTATCTCCGCTCAGACTCCTCATCGATGCTAACATCTGCATCCTTGGGCGTCGGTGGTTTTTTATAAAGACTCATAGGCAAAGGAAAGGAGAGTGAATACTCCGCGTTGGTCCGACCGCTCGCTCCCCAATAGATCTTCGTTCGATGAGGAGTAGTGAGCTCAACTGTAACATCTGTAACGCCACGGTATTCAAACAAAGGATACCACATACTTTTAATTAGTAAAACAAGGCTAGTAACGTCTACTGTCATAACGGATTGAAATATTGACCTACGATGGTGATAATCTAGCGCTATTTTGAACATTTCATGTTGTAGTCAACTTCAACACCTGTACTGTAAGTTGCTCTTGGTCGAAAACATTTTTGAAATAAAATAGTTTCAGTTAAACTTTTCACCTAGTACTGTGAAATGATCGTGGCAATTATCAAACGTTTAGAATGAACATCATTGATTTGCTCAAACATGCGTCTTATCTACAAATGTATATGAATTGTCTGTACGAACTTTCTTTGTTGAAAGCCTGAATGTAGTAAACAAGCTTCATGAACGACTTTCGGCTAGCCTCGTACAGGCTCGACGCTCTGGTTCGAGCTGTTATCCATTTACTCGCAGGGTACAATCGTTCCTCGAAACCCTGAATGGCCAAAATGCATGCAGACATTTAAAGCCGATTCCTTAGTTGTATAGCCGCACAAAAGTGAATGCCCGTGTTGGCAATGGTTCCATGCAAACGAGTGCATCATGGGAAACTAATGTGAACTTCATCCCACGGTGAAGTCCACGGTATACTATTTTCATACATTAATCGGTTCAGATTGCTACCGTATGCTAAGTTCAGTTATGCACCTATTTTTCGTGTACGAATTCGGAGAGGAAGAGAGATAACACAAGAGTTAATCCAAGTACGTCATTATAAAGCGCAGATTCAGCATAAAGCTGGCATTTCCTACGTGACAATATTGCACAATTAATATCCTTATGGTGCTGCATGTAATGCACGCATTGTGGGAAGGAGTTCAAGGTTATATTATATTTGTACTCATAATTTTAGTAACAATGAATATTATTCTGAAACGATTTATATTCAAGGCACGCTACAACTAGCAGCAAGTCTAGAGAAATAAAACCAAAATTCAGCTTACTAGAGCAAAGAGGTGCTTATGTGGGACGCTATAAATACGATCGAGCAATTCCAAATTATTCTTATGAAAAAATTATTTTCCTTCCTTTATATATATATATATATATATAACATCGCAAATTACTTATCATAGTCTTTGTGTGTTACTAAATTCATATAGCAAAAGCGTCTACTTACGCCACAATTGCCTTTGTACAAAAATATATACATAGTCGATTATGTCGAGCAATAATTATGAGGCGTATCGGTCGTTAATATTAAGCTTTACTCAAATCAGCTTCAAACTAAGTACCTTTGATTCAGATCATATATGACCCATCACTCTTGAAAGCTAAGACCAATGACGGCTGAGATGTTCGCTGAAGTAACAACTCAGACTTAGTGATTCATATCATTGAGCTCACCGTGCCGTTGCGAAGTACTTTATAATCGATGCACTCGGTTCCCTTGTGGACGCAAGCTTTTGTCGAGCATATCATCAATGTGAGTATATAGACTACAAAAAAAACGACAGGACGGTTTTCCATGGAAGATCCTGGTCGTAGCAATTGTTGAATCTACAAGAAACGTCATAAATGGAAAACATCCAGCTCAATTGTAAATATATTCAATTAATGTAAACTTCACACTTGGTTCGAGGACAAACATCTAAACTCATCGGTAAATCGCTAAAGACTACTTAAAGCCAGGGTGCATCGATACGCCCAGACGCAATTCAAATGAAAGCTTCGAAAGTCAGTTTTCTTTAGCGTCACCATGGAGAAACCAGGACAGTTATATATGAATGCAGTGCACTTTAGCAGAAAGCACGTCCACCAAATATAACTATTCCAGTCAAATCTACTACAATGAGCGAAACATCGTTAATAATGCGTTTAATGTAAAGCTTATTGGATCAATATGCCTTGTAAATTTATTAAAGTGTATCTTTATCTAGCAAACTTTTTAAAGTTACGTGGCAAATTTACAGAGATCGTTCACTTCAGTTGTCACATTGATTTGTGAGATATACCTGCTATAATGTCAGAATGACGACCTTATGCTATGCACTGACGACTAATCGTTGTTCGCATTATATAGAACTGGCGGAGATGCTTTAAGAGAAGTGAGCTTGGTATATGCAGAAGAGTTTATTGAAATAAGCAGCCGTAAGGAGACGCAGGGGTTTTAATAACTAGGGTACGCGCTTCGACGAAATATAAAATACGGCCGGAAGGTGGGACTGATTGTCTTAAGTCTGAGTGAGCGAAGAGCAGAAAAATGCGCGTCCGGGAAGTTCTTTAATCAAACGGCTTAATTTCCACTTCAGTCATTTTCACTTTCGTTCTGTCTTTGATTTGGTAACATTTAAAGGTGAAAATCAGTTACGCAGGTCGTTGCAGAAAAATGTCGCTCCGATGTATAGACACACTTAACTTCTGTCGGATCATGAAAAACAAACAAGAAATTTATATATACGTACATCGTTGTGTAACAACATGTGTAAACAACTAACGGATAGAGAACAGGACTGAAAAAGAGATTGCTATCAAAACGAGGAGATCCTCTGGTCGATATATGTAATCAAAGAACCAAGGTTATACCGGTCATTACAACGATAGCATTCCGCAGCCGCTGCGTTGAAATAATTTCTGTGTGCACTACAGACTTGAGCAAACCGGCGTTGTAATTTAGAATAAGCTCTATCAGATTAAATACTATCAAGAACCTATACAGTTTAAAGGCTGTTTCTGGCAGAAATATCTGGAAGCAGAGCTGAAATAGCAGTTTGGCTGCTGATGACCAGCACTAGGCCCCTGTCCTGCACATGTGCGAGAAAAAACAACGACTGCAGATAAAAAAAAACTCACACCATATTGGAGTTTGGGCATAGCAAACTGTGATAATATAACAAAAGTTTTTCTCATTTTTTCAGTTTTATTATGAATCTATATTGTAGCATTCACCTGAATAGCAGTAAGGTATATTTTGGTCTTGAGGCGATGTATAGGCGTGGCGTTGAGTATATGGTAAATAAATTAGGTAAATTTAGGTCGTTAGCTCAGTGTTCCTGAATAAAACTGTTTAACTGCTGCAGAAGCGATAATGAAATCGAGCTCTTTATTTATCTACAAAGCCGCTCGCAGGTTATAGTTTGTTACAATACAATTAAGAACAAATATGTACTTGAATTATCATCACCAATCTTTAATGCTATCATATGATATGACAATAGGTCTAATGGTACAACAAGATCTATCGAGAATAAAGTTTCCCCAAATCGTCCCAACGGCAATGCTGCCAAGCCACTAGATTTCGTTAACACCACAACATCGCACGCAAGTAGTTCCACAGATGTCTAAGTTTCTAAGTTCGCGGCAAAGTTAAGCAAGGCCCAACGCAGGAAGTAACGAACTACGCAAGACAAATGAAAACGCTTGAATGAGGCCGAAGCGTAAGGCAGAAGCAGGCTTTAGAACTCTTTGAATAGAAACCATGTATTCTGAATCAGGTTGTCCAACAACAAATCATCGGACTTCCGGTTTAAGCCTCGTTGTGCATTATAGACATCCTACATAATCAATATTCGCGTGATATTATAAGATTATGAAGTTAGTTTATTTAAATCCTGCTGAATTGTATGCCAACTCGATCACGATCGGATGCTTCTAACATGATAGCAATATGATTTGCTTTTGTCATCAGGTTGATCAGCCATCAAAACCACCGTAATGTAATTATAATATATTTTTGCTCACCAGGGTACAGACAAATACCACTTAGCAACGAAATTGCCTTCAGAACTCACGAAGGTAATTAGAGTCTGTTAGTTAACGGTTTTATTAACAAACCTGCACAAAGTGGGTTCTAACGCGGATTAAAGCTCACCCAAACAATTTCGTTCATCCATGGCGTTGAATTCTGAAGTTGGATTATACGTAACAGCTTATGAAACCGATGGCTATTTTGGACACTACCGCGTTTAAAAAACGGCTAAACCTGTAGATCGCATTTATATAATTTCGTCCGTAAAGCAGTAGTGAATAGTGAAAATTGCCTTCTATGTTATCTAATACAACGTAATATGAAGGCTCTCTTGCCCAAAATAAGATGGCTAAAAAAATTCTTTCTTACTTTCTCCCCTGCATATTCATCGAATACGCTCGAAGTAAAGGAAATGTTTAATTTTATATAAAAAACTATATGTAAATTTCATAGCAATAGCACTCTTTTAAATGTATGGTCAGCTTTATATTAAACATATGCAAAATCCGTCACCACTTCAACCATTATCGCCACATATGACATGCCGGACTGAATGTCAATGACCTGCAAATTTCGCTAGAATGTTAGGGAGCACTTTCACACGACGGGGGGCGGGATTTCCTACTTGCAGTTTTCCGTATTCATAGCATGGAACAAAGCACTTTTTCATGGGGACTTACCATGGTCAGTGGGTCTGTGCTTCAGCCATGTACTATGTATTGCTCCTCTACTGACACAATAGTGTTTTCTCGTGCGTTACGTTAGCTCGAGTAGTCTAAGACGGTATTAAAATCATATATAAGAAGAAGATGGGCCGCGAGTTCAAGCCCTGGACGCGGCAAGGGTTGATGTGAATCCCCTTCTCAAATGGCAAGCATTGAATTGTATGCCGAGGGTTTTCCGCGCATCCCCGGGAACCCACGCATAAAAATCGACACTGACCCGACAGTCTTGGTTATTTCCCGTTGACAGTAGAATACAACGATCATTTTGTAAAAAAAGTGATTGGCGTTTAGCATAAACATTCTCCATTAAATGGTCGCAATAAATATCCTTTACCGTGCTACACTTTTGAATTTTATCCTCATAAATGCATCAGTGCTGATTTGCCGGATTTATCGCGCGAATAGAGAAATGAAACTGATATGCTGAATGACCGTGATGATAAGAAAAGATCATGATGAAAGCACTAATAAGAAGCCCCACCTTTAATATTGTATATATAGTACTGGAAAGTAAACGGCGTGCAAAAAACTGTAATGATGCCATAGTAGTAAACGCTCTGCATTTTCAATACTGTCTGTCTACCTACATAGACCCAGATGTCTTGCGGGGTTAACCACCTAGCGACTATCAGCGGGTAACTTTCACACGAATTCACTTCCGGTGACGGTTAACGGTGAGAGTTAAGCAGCTCGGGTTCAAGGCACTCTTTATTTAGCTCCACAAGCAAAAGGCAAAGTCAATTTTTAATGTATCCCTTGCATTTCCGTTTTGAAGAATTTCGTGACCTATGCTCTTCAACTCAACAAACCTTAATCAAAAAAAGCACGGCAATCAGCTGCCTTCGTCAGCCATTCATAATTATCCAATTTACATCTACACGGAAACTGAACAGTAGTAACTGTCAGTATCTGTTGTTTCCAAATTTCACATAAATTTTTAAATCACTTTATGTACCGCAGGCTCCGATTTTAAACCAGACCCAACAGAGCAGAGTTGAGCAATTTGTGATTCAAAATATAGATCATTTGTAGAATTGAAATATTAAATCACTTTGAGCCCGTATAAAGACGAACGTAAAATTATCGTTTGAACATTTGTGACGAGACTTTCTATAATTCTGTAGCTTTCGACCCAACCTGATAGCCGTACCTAGAGCATTTTCTCTTTGATCAGAAAATAATTATCTAGCTTTGCTAAATTACTTTATTTATTCTACTGAATTTGCGATCCTTACATACTTCTTGATAGTGGTACGAGCAGGTCGTCCTTAATACTGCCCATGGCTCGCATACAGCTAGTTCAATAATCCGCACCATAAGCGTCCAAAAAGCCCTCTAATAAAATTGACCTCAAGTTAAATAAAACACGCACAAAACCTTTGTTTCGTGCATAACGCATGTACTAGCTTTAGTTTATTCTTAATTACCTGTATATTTATTATGAATTTTATTATGTCTGTTTTAATTCAGGTGTCAGCATCTTCGTTTTTATCTCACTTCAATAGCGCCAGCGACGGATGTGATGTATTGATCACCATAGACCTTAGTTTTTTCAACTTCAGCTTTATCGTTAAGAAGGCGGCATATTTGATTATACTTGTACTATCCATTTATGATCGTTAAACACTGAAAATTGCATTGTATAGGATTGTTGCACTAGCACAAACACCTTCTTGAAACATGCATTCTCTTCACGTGTCTAGCATTCTTGGCAGGGCCTCACCTTTGACTCATATTAAGGGCAACGATTAAAAAGTCAATATTTGATAGGTTTTTTGATGTCCTTATATACATTTTGGTTCCTGTACATAAACGACAATGAAAGATCCCTTGTATCGGCACGCATACCATTACCGATCATTGTCCATGCGAAGAATGCCCAGGCCAACACAGTGGCCAGACGTGGATTCGTCTGCCACACCTCAACTGATCGTAGTTGAGTCAGCAGTTACTTTTTTAACCTTTAACCAACGATAGACAAATTACTATATTAATAAGCTGCTGGTTGATAACAAGGTTTAAGTGTTAATACTGACTGCTGCGGCGCTGAAATTCCGCATAAATAGCATTGCCATCACGTTTAATCGTAATATTTTGAATATATTTAGATGATATTGTATAACAAAACTATAAAAGAGTTCGTGACGTCAGTTGTCTGCTTATTTTGGCTTATTTTGTTATCTGCTTGGAGAAGTTTTTGTTTGTTCGTTAGAATGATATATAGATACTCTAGTATATTCCAGGGTCCATGTGACTTGAAAAACGTATACTCAAACAGAGTAGAGTCATCTTCAGTTATCTATTATACGCGCCCGTTGCTCATTGTATTGGTCCAAGGACAGCGGGAAACAAAAAAATTTGCAACCATTGCCAGTAACAAAACGGTGTTCTGAGCTGAGCTTCGTTAAGATGTTCCACGACATAAAATTCCCCATGCGAACTACTTGGGATCAATGTGCAATTCTCACAAAACTGAAGCATTCTTTCCATACCACTAACTTCCATATCGGCCACGATTACGGCTTTGATGCAAGCGAGGCCAAAAGAGGAGCTCGTAGCGCTTGTTCGGCCTATTTTACATATTAATGTTATCTTTTACATTCAGTGTAGTAATTTTCCATTTGATTTAATTCGTCTCCATAATGTCACAACCTTTGACACTTACAGTTAAAAGTTGTTTTGTGGGACCGTCTTTTACAAAATGATCGGATATCGTACACTGCACAGTAAAAGAAATGACAGTGAACGTCAATGCCAACCTCATTGGTACGTCCGGATGTTTTAAATGAACTGTCGCACTTTTCGAAAAGTAGAGTATATTCACATCTAATTGTCGATTTAATTATTATTGGTACAAAAAGTAAACCTAGTTCCGTGTTCAGTTGATACTATACACATGGGCGATTATTAGAGCGAAGTGGTTCTTCGGTAAACAATGTTTCTGTTAATTAATCGAACAAGTGTAAAGTTGTGCATCAATAGATGTGCAACTCGCAGTATAAACAAGCGACACCCATGTTACATGGTCCATAGAAGGCTATTAATCTTCTCCTGAGCACGTACCTCTAGCTATCGTGAAACCGTTTATTCACACGAGATAACGTCGCAAATGTAAGGTACTTGTTTCCATTGGTGACAAGGTTTGCCCGGTTCTTGCTTGAACTACCTACATAGGAGAATCCTTATGACCACATCCATCATCGCTATCCGACCCCGCGTCGAACCCTACCCGAAAGTAATTGAAAATCCCGATTTCCCGTTGCTACCATTGTGTTAGTTGTAGGAACATCATCTCACTATAGATGCTCTACCGAGTAGATGACGAAAGAAACGAAATTAACATTAGAGAAGCTATTTACCTATAGGAGTGTACGCCTCTATAAAAACATACCGTTGTATTACCTATCGTTTAACGGTGATGTCAAAGGAAAATACGTCATTTAGATCATTACTGACCCTTATTATGAAAATCATTATTACTCTAAAAACGTAGACTAATACCCCGTAAAATGCCGCGCTCCTCCACATATTTGCCATTATACAGGCATATATATAAATTGCAAAGAGGAGTATCACGTATGTATAAATCAGCGTCTAAACAAAGGATAAGTCTTACATACAACGTTGAGTAAGGCTTTAGTTGAGCTTACAATAGTACAATTTTCGTATGATATGTCCTTTTTTGTCATCGCTGCGTTTCGAAATCTCAAAACGAGGTCATGTTTATTATAAAATCGTAAAGTGGGGCTGGCTGACTGTGATACTGATTGAACTGTAGGCATGTAGACATTGTCTTTGCCTACAAACATAGTAGCTCTTCGTGAATTCGTAACGTCCACAACAAAGAATAATTATCATAGAACATTAAATGTTATAGATATCATTTGACTTCATTTAAGAATGGCTTTTAAGAAAGTTATCGTCACTCTAATCCGTTCCCGCCTGTTCGTTTTCCATCCCTCTCGTGACCGGCAATTCAGCGCACCTAGAAATAAAACCTACATTACCTATAAAGCGATAATCCCTCCAAACGGCCTTTATTTGGCATGTCGTCGTTTGCGCAAACGACTGTCATAATTTTAGTTCTTCCATTTGTTTACCTGTCCCTTACGCGACTCATTCAGGCGTAAACTATATCATGTCCTTCTACCTCACACCCAACATTCGCAGAAGACAAACAAAAAAGAGACCAGATGATTGGCTCTTTTTGCGTCGCGTCCTGATTATTTATCGTCTTCTACATCTTTTGTTCCATCTTTATAAATTGAATCGATGCCAATCAGTTCATTGTTTTTCGATTGTATTATGAGGCTAAGCAATGAAGTACCAGTCTATTTGACATCAAATAACGTTCTAGTAAATATCTATTTACAATATACATAGATATATATGTAGGACCCCTGATTGTGGCAGATATCTTTGTCTAACGCTTATTACGTTCGTAAACAAGATTTTTGAGAACAAAGTTCTGTATATTGTGGGCATCCAAGTGGAGGAATTTCCATTGCAGTATATCAATAAGTGACGGATAACCGTAGACAGGGTGGCAGAGCAACTATTCGTCACGCTGTCGACCCACGTCTGACAACTAGAGCAAAGATAACTTCTCGACCTTCACTCGTTTACCGTTTCAGTACCACTGCTGGATGCTGTATACAGTTTAGTTTTTCGTTGTCATATATTTCCACTACGGTTCATTTCCTTAATCATCTATAGATAGGATTGATCTCTCGGTCCGTTCAAGCAGACCGTAATGAGTCTAGCCACGAAGTTCCTTTGCCACCCTGTCTTCTTCGACTAGCGCTTCCTGTAGGCTACGAGTGAATTCTGGCAGTCGCTCGACACGAGCACGTATTGAATCAAAACCACCTAAGGCGTCGTTGAGACGAACCGTGTAATCCATGACATCGTAATCGGGGTCGTTGGCCATCGAGCGTAGCTGTTGAAGGTGAGCAAGAAAATCCTCCGTTTCAGCAAGAAGATCTTGATGTTGTTCCCACACAACTTGTTCGGCATCCTGCACTTGGGCACAGGCGCGACCTAGTGCATCTTCTCCTGCAAGCAAATCATCTCGGTCCATTAAATAGTCACCTGCCTCATCAACAGGGCTATCTCGCTGTCCAGTTGGATCACCGACGGCGAGTTCCTTCACGCGATCTGCGTAGCGGAGTGTGTTTAGTGTATAATCGCAGGATGCCATCCCTGGTGAAATCATGGCAATCATGCACGTCCGACTTTTTTCACCGACAAAAGAGTCCTTAAGAATATGCGTTAAACGGGAACCACGAAAGGGCAAGTGGGCGCCCTTTCGACCTAAAGCTCGAATACATTCCTTCAATGCCAACAGACCTTTGTTGATATCTGCAGCTTCACGCTGCGCATTTCGGTCGTTAGCCTTCCCTGTATCAGAGCCACGTTCATTACCTGCCAGATCGATTAAACTAAAACGCCCGTGAAGGCGCATTTCACGGCCAGCTGGTCGATACAACGTCAGCTGGAAGACTGCGTGTGAACGCGATGAATGCGCGTTGGCTGATGTCGTTCCCGACGTACGACAGGCGTTACCTTGTTGTAACAACTGCAAGACCTCCTGAACATTTTGGACACGAGTTTCTGACAAGCCCACGACCTGCACCTGCTGTTTGCCATCTTCCAAGATCCGAAGCAACTTTTTCCCAGCCAGTAGGTCAAACACCTTACCACCGTAAATTTCGAAAAAGCTCGCGCATACCACTAAGTTCTCACGGACATAGTGGGGCGAACGAAGTGTAGCAAAGACGTCCTTTGTAGCAAAATAGTAGATGCCTTTATCAACCTGTTGTGTTCCTTTGCCATCATTGACAAATGTCCCACCCATCGTATGGGTCTTTCCCGACCCTGTTTGGCCGTACGCGAAACATGTTGCCATTCCGCCCTCAAAAACAGTTTTGACAAGCGGCTTGGCCGTGTAACGATACACGAGCTCGTTATCTGAGCTCTCGTCGAAGGCGTAATCGAAACGGAACGGTGTGTTCTCCAGATACGGTGTTAGGTCCAGTTTGGTTTTCGGCTCGTGTACGATCAAATGATCCTTCGATGGCACGGTAATTACATCTACTTCTTGCTTTGTTATTTCTTTTTTTCCCAATGGACGTTTTCGAACAGCGACGGTAATCCGCTGATCCATCGGTGGGTTGGCTGGTGGAGCCATACGCGGTAGCTGGTGCCGATAATCCCTGAAAGGCGAGTAGAACAACGGAAATTTGGATTGATGATACGATAATAATCACATAAATGCATTTGTAAGTGTATGTGCAGTATGCCACTATTCAACCTGGAGTAATTTACGAGAATGTTTTCTAGCTAGTTGTATAGACAACATTAATTTCACATCGGAAGCTACTGAAACGTATTATGGAAATGGACAACCGAACTCTTTTGGACGACGCGTATTCTATCGCATTATTCTGTTTAATAAGAATAATTAAGGCAGCTACACTCACTCAATCATATTGAGGAACTTTTGATGAGGGTGTTTTTTTCCCACATTTGATGAAACCGCTGTTGGCCGCGCCATTTTTATCGGTTGAGCAGGCACGTTGCGCGGCTTTGATATTTCGGATCGTCGCAATGCCAAAGGCTCCGGACGCCCGCCAAGACGATCTCGACGGGCGTTGCCACCAGGTACCGTAGCTACAGCTGGCGCGTGCGTTGTCTGAACATTGTGGTTATTGTCCTGATGTAACGAGTTATTACTCAAACTATTCAAACTGCCCGGAACACGGCTTTCCTCCATGCCAATAGGACGAGCTAAAATTTTCAGCCAAAATAAAATAGAACACATGACTTCTATTGGAATAAATAAGCAAGGTTATTTACAAGGGTGGTAGTAGGATAAAGTAGAGATAATAACATTAACCAATACTAAGACCAATAAATATACACGCATTCTATTAATGACTGTTGTCACCAACTGCAGCTTGATTAATACCGTCGTAAGCGTTAACTAACTATTTATGGAGTAGGATAACAAAACCTAAACATAAATAATGGGGCTATCAACTATAATACGTTAACTATCACAAAAAAACTTACAAGTAACTCTGGGAATCCTGCGCGTCTGTTCGGCAGCTGAATGCTGATTTGAAGGTTGCGGGGCGACAGTTCGCCGATCCGGCCCTGTGCCTCTTTGAGCGGAAGGTCCTCCCGAAGCCACACTACTCGCCCCAGTAGCCGTTATTGTAGGTCGCGAGGATATCGCCGGGTGGTTCTCCTTCTGTCGATTGAGCTCGATGACGTCCGATATCGACAACTACGATGGCGATAGCAGGAATACAGAGTTATCATCTACCATTAGTCTGACTGGTAAAAACCTCACACTACACGTAACTTACTGACATACAACATTTAGTTGTGAATTAAACTGAAATTGCTAATAAAATCGACGAAGACCTTTGTGCACTAAATGGGAGCTGTTCGTTTGTTCACGCATTACTAAGGCATCCTTAAGGTGGCACCATCGTAAGCCAGTTTTTGGATCGTTAGACAAAAAAATGATCCCAGTGTAAAGCTACCCTGTGTATGGTTATACGATTCAGCAAGCCTTAGATGACATTACTAATATTCATTTTAACAATTTTATCTTTTGCATTTGATTACGGGACCCGTGTTTGTATATTAAATCAACTAAAATCCCGTCTAGTTGATACGACTGTGTAAGAAGCAGTTGTTCTAAATTCGCACATATGCTACACTGCTGCTATTACGCACTCCCAAAAGACGTTATCCTTCTTTACATCGTTTAAGCTTAACTATATTTTTTGTCTGTAGAAGCAGCATTTTCGCCTAGCAACCGGTAACTGTTGTTACCCTTTCACCCGCAAAAACGCCAGAAATATTAGATGGAAATGGCGCTTCGCTTGCGTAACCGAAATGCTCCACTTCACGTCTCCGCCACTCGCACGTCATTCCTCACTTATCTTCACGCGCACACACACACACAAATACATATATTATACAGCAGATATCGCTTGTGACTAAACATTCTATAAGTACTCGCATTTGCGTGTGTCTGTCTATTTATCCGTGTGTGGTCCGTGCGTGTATGTGCTATACTAGTCGATTCGTACAGAACTTTTTCATGTCACACTCTTCTACTTTTCCTTGAATTACGCCAGCAACGATATAATGAACATTAGCAATGCCAACAATAACAACAGCACCTCAGAGTTGTCACCTGTTGCCAACTGTCGCCTTCCGTCGATTCTTGGGACCCGTACTATCATCGCTGTGAGGATTAGAACAGCAGCGGTAGTTAGCCCACAGCCTGATCCAAAAGCAGCCCCAGCAATAGCGCGAACGCATATCCAATTAGCAACGGGCAAGCGAGAACATCGGATCAGACTGGATCGAGCCGGACTGACTAGGACTTACAGTGCCGTTATTATTGTCGTTGTTATGCTGTCCACCAGTTCTCTCCACCTATTGCCTGCTATCTAGCATTCTGGCCGTCCAGTTAGTATTAGTCTTCAGAATTGCCGTTATGGCACTGAGCCAGCGACAGTGCCACTAGTGGCAAAAGAATGACGCGGACCGTCAACGAAAATTGTTAACGGCCGCGGCAGTGATACTGCTCGAACGTATCATGGCAAAATCACTGCTTGACTGAACTATTCCTATCCAAGGGGGTGCATCGAAGCGAGAAAAAAAGATCGTCGCTTCCAGCCAGCCAACCAGCGGCGGCAGTGTAATGGCGCGGGAGAAACGCAGAGACAAAGAAAGAGACAAGCCAGCAATCTACAATGACTCATCACAGTCGTTCGTCACATGAAAAAATATAGCGAAAATAGCAACAGACATTTTAGCGAGAGAGATCTATTAACGTGATTCATCACCGGTAGGTAAGCAGGTTTTCGAGGAGACGAAAAGAAACGTCTTCGCTGGAGCCGAAAGCGAGGCAGAGAAAGCCGAAAACAGTTGGAGAAAGCCGGAATAAAGACTTCGTTGACGGAAGGAAAATGTCGTTACTTCAGACGCATTTCCACGTGGATAGCCATTACGCTGACAGTGATTGTACGATATAGGACAGACTACAAAATAAACCGAAGAGATGATATAAAGGCTTACATGAACTCTTAGCTAATAGCCCATAACGAACGTACAGGTTCATTTCTATTACATTTCTAGTAAACGACCCATTTCGCTCCTATAGGCAGAGTACAATAATATATCGAGGTAACGCACCATGATTGCAGAACATAAAAATCATATTAAAAGGAAAACCTAAACATTAACCGATGTTATGCGGTCACGACAGTATGCATGACACCGATGCCAGTGCAGCCAGCCATTTAAATACCATCAAACTGATCATGGGTACGAACATGTGCGTACCAGACCAACGGGAACCTCACAATAGCACATTAGCGTCGCTGCTTGTGTTGTGTCGGTATCATTAAGACGCCACAAGGTGTTAACATGTACTAAATCTTGCCGCGTAGGTATAATTTAACCGTGTCCATTTGCTACATCATTTGTTACTCGTTGGCAGGTTTGTCTAAAAGCGTTTCCTTTATCTCTCTTTTCTGAATTGCGCATTTATGCAACGCACTTAATTTGGGCCGCTTCTCTTCTTTGTCCCGTATGGTGTATTTCTGCTTATATGCATGAAAGGTGTATTTCTATTTATGTGCATGACAGTGTAGAATTCTAGAAAGGTTTGATGTTGCACAGTTAGTTGCCATGGGCATAAATTATCAATTTCGGAAAAGTGAATTGTATTTGTTACATGTGGATTGATTCAACTAATTATTATGCTGATTATTAAATCAGATCGAAACTGTAGTTTCGATCTGAGGACAATCTGATTATTGTGAAGCTGCTAAGCTAGAAATGGCATCTGTATATTCTAAGTGTTAAGTCATCAGTGACACTGCTTTAGATAATGTAACCAATATCATAATTAATTATGATTAATGTTCACTACTGCGAGGGGGATCAACAACATGTGTTTGTAATAAGTAGCCCTTACCATTTTTGTATCGGTTACAAGACTTCCACAATTAAAACCATAGACACAAAATGATAGTCATGTGGATGCTCGGATATGAAACGTGAAATAATCATGTATCATTCGCTGCTGCTAAAAAACTAAGCTTAGTAACATCAAATTTTACCTTACTTTTTCATTAACGAGAAAATACATATATTTCGGATCGTCAATTACATTGGTCCGTGTCATCATAGCACTACGTTATCTAAACAGCACAAAAAAAAGAAGCAAACTACATAACATACTTGGAAGAATAGGTAAGGTCTACAAACTGACAGTTTAGTTCCTAAATACTGCTGATCACAACAACTATATGGCAACAACCGTCCTTTTGGTCCCTCTTCGACGCTTTCTACGATTTTGCTCGTCTTCCATAACACGATACGTGCCCCCATCATCATCACAAGAAAATATTACTTTGACATTTATATAAATACAGTGCACGTTAAGAATGACCAGTAGATCATCGGATGTTTTTACATTGGGGACACTCAAAGGGAAGTTACATCATTTCGGGAAGAGGGCGTATGGCTGTGGGCGCAGAACGAAATTCCGGGTAGCAAGAACAGAGCTAAATTTAAGTATTCGTGTTTCGCTGGCCGTCACCGATCTATCTATTATCAAAAAAAAAAATGTGGACACGGCAAGCAAAAGCTCAACAATCGGAAAAAAATTATCACTTCAAGCATTACCATCACTACGATTTCTTTTCGTTGCCGACACAGACAAGCACACTTACACACATAGGGCCACACAGACACACTCACACACACACGCATAGTTTTTTAGGAGGTCTACCGTTCAAAAGAAGTGAAACGGCCACCCCCGACAGCAACCGTCCGTCTCCAAGGTACGCTATTTTATTTTAATACAGCTTTTTTTTATGGCTATTATTAATTTGGTTTGTGGAGAAGAACGTACAGCTAATTTTTGCTCTTGGTTAACGATGTGACAAATTGTTGCTCCACACACAACGATGAGTAAATATGCACAATGCTTATAGGACTGGCTTAGTTTCTGAATATGCTACGTACCTCCTTTCCTTTGGTTTCGCCGTGTTCATTCCATTCGACTTGTACAGATGAACCCTTTATCGTCGTTATGATAGCGGGATGAACCGCTCCTAAAATAAAATTTGCCAAGAAAGCACGCACCACACCGAATACGCGGATAGGTTGGACGTATACGCACGAAGCGCAACAGTCGTTGGCCAATGCACACCCGAGCGTACGACCGACATGTAAGAAAATAAAGAAACGTTTGTTGCAAGGCGATTACGTCAACAATACATGATACGTCGAATTTATTATATACATATAAATATATATATTTTTTTGTATAGAGACATTTGTAGATTACTTTATGGGCGTCCCCAGTAGGCCCTTAAAGGAATTTTGCATGAGAGCTCTAATTAAAGTTTCAATCTCTGCTAACAGCAAAGATATAACTAAAATAGAAATATCCGTTGAATCATGATTCGCGTTTCAACGATTATTATCTGTATCGAACGCAGTAACAGTTCAACGGAGGCTAGCATCACTTGGCCAAACTCGACAAAATGCATCATAATAAACTCGTTATAACAACCTCTCCTAATGATATTCTAGGTATAGACACACACACGCACGTACGCACGCACATTCAACGCTCAATGGCCGTTGCTGATAGTATTATTGTAGGGAGGTCCGGCCGTGTTGTTAACGGTCATCCCGAGGCACCGGCAGACCCTAAGAATAAACCACACCACAAATTCGAGCGAGCTCTCGATGTCCGAAAATCCTTCCTTGCAAACACTGAGCACTCTGATCAACTACGACTAGCTATGAAACCGACGGTAAACCAACAAGTTTACAATGTGTTCATGTCGAGACCACTTACCATTTGAGCGTTTGATGAAGATCTCGTCCCCTGTCTGAAATCCTCCTGCCATCGTGAGCAGCCTACTAGGGGCTCCGCTGTGAGGACCAACCGAAAGTGCCGGGTCCGTTGCACTGCCTGTCTACAAACTGAAACTGTGGGGCCCTCCCTATATCAGCTTTTTCTACAGTACGACTGCTCCTAGCCCACAAGAGTATATACTCCGGCCGCACACAGCAGAGAGACACCGCCGAGACGGCCAGAAGTACAAACACACAACCGTTGTCGGTCAGAGAGGTACTGGCGCGAATATTTCAAACCTGCAGACACCAGTTGGACCGGCCATCGTTCGACGCGAAATAAAACCAGCGCTAAGTTGGCGATTACACTGGCTGTAGATATCTGTGCAATGCTTGAACGTCGGCCCCTAGATAGCAGTAGTTGGGAGTTCGACCCGATAGTGATTGTATATTAAGGCCAGAGCCAACAGGTTCAATAATTGATAAATTTATCACGAGTTACAAGGCCTAAAGGAAACACTTCATGCGCTGGTGAAGATTTGAAGTTGAAGCGAGAAACGATCCACTCTTACCATCTAACAGTAGGGAAAGGGGCATGTTTGAAATTGCCTACTCTCGCCTCTCCAGATCGACGGATCTTCAGCACCTAATCAACGGAAAGCTTTGGCGCCAAGACAATGGAAAATTTAGTTGTACAATGAAATGATCTCTCAGTTCGAGGAAGCTTTAACCGACTTATCTCCTGATGACGGTACGTTGGATATAATTTTTCTCCGTGTCTAAGTGCCGCAATGGCCATGCATCATATGCAATTAATCCAATCTCTTTGTTATCGATAAACGGTTACTACAGTTTCATGTAACAATAGGGGTAGATAAGGAAATCATGATACACTGTAGATTTTCTGGTAAAGCACGTTTATACAAGAGCACGGAACGAATTTTTACTTACATTTTGAGTCGACTTTATACCCTCTAAAATCTGCTGATGGCTGAAGTTGTCAGCTTTACTAGGTAAAACGATTAATTATTAAATGGATTCGATTGAAACCTTTGGCCATATAAAAATTTCAAGCAGTATAACGGCGCAATTAATAATTTCACACTGATGTATTCTGTTCACACAATTATTGATAGGTATTTTAAAATTAAGTTTGAAGTGATTTTATATGTAAAGTGGAATTTTTGTATAAGATGAGAGGCAAACGACGTTGAACTCAAGACCCTTAATTATAAACAAATTACGAAAACAATGTATCGGACACGCTAAGCATGACTAATTAAAAATGCAATACTTTGTTTAAATCTGCAACGCATATTACATTGGCGGAAAGAACGAGCTGTGTCATTATATCGATTGATTATGCTCACTATTTTGGAATACGATGACCACATCAGAGGAACATTGTTTCATGTTATTTCCACTACTACTAATTGATACTACTCAAAGGATATTTTTCGAAAAACTGGAGCGAGGATCTACCGATTCCAAGTACGCAGATATGCAGCCATGATTTTTTTATTTCTCAGAATCGTTGTTCTCATAGTAGCTTATCTTAAAAAGCGATGCGCATTTCTCCTACAGCTCAAACTATGCCCATTGTGCAACACAGAAGAGCTCAAACAATGATCTTAGTTGCCTCCAAGTCGGCTAGATATTATACTCATACATTTTAGTCATTAATGAAGGTTTAATAAATAGGTGTCTTTTTTCGAGTTAAATGTTAGAAAGTCCTTTTGAATTTGGAAACCGGAATTAACTGGGTTTCACCCACGCAGGTGATCGTGTGCCGTGGTAAACAAAGCTATCATGAGTACTCGACATAGAGGCCGTTTAGAGATCCCCACTTGGTCGGAAAAAGCTTTTGATGAGGACGCGTCATTTCGCTGGGGCGACGCTGCAGACAGGCCAGATAATGTCTCTGCCAAAAAAGGACTTAAGTTCTATTCCGGGTTTGAATTAAATGGCGTTTTATATAATAGAGAGGACTGCGTCTTAATCGACAACGCAGATGCGCTAGATGCGAGTGATGGATCTCAGCTTTACGTCGGTAAGACCCCGTGACATGGCTAAGACGCATGTTCCTACGAATCGTTGTATTTTTCATAAAGCTGTGCAAGTAAGGTAATTGGCAAAAAATGAGGTATCTAAGTTACCCATAAAGTAGAGGATCGCTTAGTTGAACTAGAGTTCAAAGAAGAGTAAAAAATTGCTTACATTTCTCTGAAGAACATACGAAATAATTTAGTTAGCTTAGTTACTAGTGCAGAGTAACTGATAAATCATTGGGTTATACGATTTGTGAAGACTGGATAGATATAATTTTTTTTTTTTTAGCCCGTCTGGAGGCCCTTTGTGATTTGGGTGAGGAATCAAAGCTGGGGTACCGATATCAGGGCTGGGTGTCGTGGTACACGCGCCCATCGGAAGCAAAGAAACATAAAATATCGCTACCCCACGACATTGATGATAAACGTGAGGTAGGTCTTACCACAGTAATCTAACTCACAAGGAAATTACTTTTTTCAGATTATACTGAGCGCATCTTCGACACTGCATACTGAACACAAAAATGCAGATATATGACCTCAAAGTACAGTGGCTTTGGGCTGCTCGCTTTTGGTGTGCGTCGCGGGCACTTAAAACGTTTATTCACAAAAAAATGCTTATTATCACTTATTCACACAATAGGCGATCGCATCCTAATATTTTATATCTAAACGATCTATTCGAGTTGAGCTTTATTCGTTGCAGCTAAACAGTTACGCTGCTATTCGATATACTATAGTTATTTTTATCACACGTATCACAAGTGAAGTTGAATCTTTACGAGTTCATGGTTCATGTCATATACCTTCAAATTGGTAATATATGTATGCATTAAGCTCGGACCCTAGTTTGATCTAATAAGCATACCCGAAACGGGTTGCACTGTTTATTAACAAAGATAATTTTTCTTTTACCTTGCGTATATAACAAAGGTTCTTCGGTCAAATCCGAAAACAGGCGGCAAGCAGATTGACTTGGAAACAATTCGTTCGAAATGCAAAGTTATTCATGTACCGGAAACCGTGACAACCCTGGAGTTCGCCGACGTGGTAGATGACGATGATAATCCTCAGCTTTACTGTCGGTGCGTCAGTTATACACTTTGTAGGCATTTTCCGTCTAGTACATTATGGGTCTTTTTTCAAAATATGGAGGATTCCGACGATTTCCTAAACGTTCCCAAAAAAGATTGACCTGCAACCTGAGCAAAAGTAGCGAAGTATTATAAAGGTGAAATTATTAAGAGAGTAATATAACAAAGATGAAGCTTCTAAGCGACGGAAATTGTGTTTGACATCCATTGCGAATGCGATATACGTCAAAGTCACATGCGTTATATGAAACGAAAGACTTACTTGTAGGCGTGGAACCATAAACTACCAAAAATTGTCAGTTTTTTTTTATTCGGCACACATTTTTTACAACATCCTTTACTACATTTTTTTACTAGTCTTAGAACCTACTACCAGGTTGCGCTTGTTTCCTTACGATATCTTTAACAATTAACATCCATAGGTATGAAATAATTAATCGACAACATCTGAAAGCTGTGATAACCCCCGCAACTACACCACGCAAGGTATCCAAGACGTCTTCAAAAGTTTCGACGATCAATATCTTCAAAAACAAGAAAGTTTCAGCTGAAGAAATGGGTATACTGGATTCGCTGGCATTGGAACATAAAAACGTGATTAAACACGAAGCCTTAGTTAGCATGTCTCCGAGAAAGATGGTATGATTTACTGTTCCTTTTGTTTGACAACGTATCGTATGATATCGCATTTGCAATATCCTTCGGACTTTTAAATGATCTGCTAATGATTAAATGTCCTTTACGCTATTTTTGTTGCTAATAGCGAAGCCAGGGGACGTATGTCGTGTTCGAAATTTGTGTTATTATGATACGCGAAAGTGGATCCACCTGATCCTGCACAATATTCGTCTACTCGCTCACGCAATGAATTTGGGAACTGAACATATAACAAACACTTTATGAGCGCACACAAATAAAAGTAGTTTCAATTCTACACTTTGTTCATTAAAATGTCCAGAATAGAGTTCGGAACTGTTCTATGAAATGTAGCTAATACGCTAATCACCAGATATTTAGACGACAATGATTGCTATCGAAATGGCTATGGATGATAGGTTTTCGCTGCCCGTTGATTATATTTCAGCTAGTGTCTGGCTGAAAGCAGCCATTGGACTCCGTAGGCCTGAGCTACTTGATAAAGCTAACGGTTTGAAGTATGTCACCAGATGCAAAACCAATAGATTGCCAGTGTTATTTGGGACGGAAATTCAATATTAAGCCTAAGATAATATATGTAGACTTATTTCAGGTTTCCCCGATAAAACTAGTGCGCAATAAAAACAAGGAGAATCAGTACACGCCCGAAAAACGGATAGCAATTGATACACGACGCCCAGATACTGTTGAAAAGCTCAGTTGGAAGGTGAGCGATCTTACCGTTCGAACACCACAAAGATCGGCATTTACTGAAATTATGCCCAATAACAAGGACATTCCCCAAACACCAAAAAGCACAAACGTCAACACTGTTGATACAACTACGACCACCAGGTAAGCTTCATTAGTGTAAATAAACATTTAATGAAAAACAAGCACTTTAATTGGTACCCGTTATCTCTTCAAAAATTTCTTTAGCGGATGCCGTACAGCTGTAACTATAGTGAAATACATCAGCGATACTCGGTCGCTGGTAGTCTCTTTAGGATGGATATAAAGTCGAAGTTTTAGTGTATTCGTTTTATGTTACATAGGTCTGGCCGCAAAGTGCGGCGTGCAATGACATTCGACGAAGAGGAGTTTCCCGCTGCAAGACGAAGTTCTATTGACAAGCTTAACACACTGAGAGATGAAGACCTGCTGAGTGAGGAAAGTTACGTAGGGAGCTCTACCGAAGAGTCGACGGACGAGTCTGAAGGGACAGATTCGGATGATGATGTCATCATAAAACCTAAATCGAAGCGGAGCCAAGGTTTCACCAAAGGTAAGCAGCGATACTCACAACAATGTCACTCACAATAGACTAAACGCTATCGATCACGCGGGGTTAACACAAGGGTATATAAGGATTAACACAAGGATTTTGTTATATAAGACTTGATAAATTCGGCTTGAACGTAACAGGATTTTATAGTGCACTTGTATTTGTTGAATACAAGACAAAAGTAGTAAAACTGCCATACCAACAATAACAATACTAAAAGATATTAATAATAGGACTTTGAAGAGAGGCTTATGAGAATTCTTGCTTATGAGACCGTTATCTACGCCAGCGTAAATTTTAGACATAAGAAACTCTTCATCCACTGACGATGGAACATGTACTCAGGCGAGTTGGATGGACGGACCGTTGGGCCAGGCTAAGAACTATTCAAATCTTTTAAGATAGAGAGAAAAACAGTAAAATAAAGAAGGTGCCGGTAATCCACAAGTAAAAAGCCGACGCTATTTGCACTTAGACAACTAGAGGGCGTTAAGGTCCTAATAAGCCTGTGAAATGGCAACAATGACTTTATTACTAACGATGCTGGCGACATGGGTCTATCCTACTTCATGTTTTCCCTTTGATCCGTTCGCGTCACCTGAGTGCTTCAATCGTTGATCGAAGCTGCCTAGCTTGAAAAGTTACTTTAAACACTGTGTAGGAACAGATTCGGCTTTTCTTTTCCATTATTTTATACCGTATAATTTATCGGAAAAATGTACTAATCATAACAGGTATAAAAACGTCCTTTTAGGTTTAATGCACACTCCATCAACGAAAAATGTTCGGGGACAGTTAACTCGGAAAGCTAACCTAAAATGTTCAACTAATTCTAAAGTCATTAGTCAAAAAGCACCAGGCATGCCGTTGCGTCGCGTATTTCATAGAAACAACACGAACAACGACTTTGAGATGGCGCTTGACAAATTGCACGTGTGTGCTGTTCCGGATCAACTATCTTGTCGAGAAACGCAGTTTGCAGAGGTGAGCTTCTCAAAAATAAAAAACAAATAAATTAGATTTCTTAAGCGCTGTAAATTAACAAGGGAGCCAATAATAGATTTTAGGCTCTGCCCGCGTATTTTTTATTTCGTTTGTGGCGAATTTGATTTTCGTACATAGCAGGCAAAAGACCGCTTATGAGATATTTGTAGCCCAGTTATGCATTTGAACAACTGACAAGTATTAATAAGTAAACAAAAAAAAGTTATAAGATTATTAATATCTTATAACTTCTGATTCATGACACATGCTCTTGTAGATCTTCGATTTCGTCGAAAGCAGGTTATCGGACGAAGCGGGTGGCTGCATGTATATCTCCGGAGTTCCTGGAACGGGGAAAACAGCCACAGTTCGCGAAGTTATGACAGCTTTAAATGAAGCACAAAAAAATTACGAAGTGCCGAAGTTTAAGTACATTGAAATTAATGGTATGAAGTTAACTGAACCTCATCAAGCGTATGTACAAATCCTTAGGCAACTGACAGGTAAAAAGACGACACCAGAACACGCTGCTGAAGTGCTGACAAACATGTTCAAAGCAAAAAAAAGCAACGCTAAAAGCGCGATGATAGTTTTACTAGCTGACGAGTTGGATCTCCTATGGACGCGAAAACAGCAGGTACTCTATAATCTATTCGATTGGCCTACCCACCCTAATTCGCGCCTGGTAGTCGTCGCCATCGCCAATACGATGGATTTACCAGAGCGAATGGTTATGAACAAGGTGGCCTCGCGTATGGGTCTGTCTCGAATGACATTTCAGCCGTATACGTTCCAGGAACTGCAGGAAATTGTACGAGCTCGTTTAGATGGGCTAGACTTGGTAGATCCCGATGCTGTGCAACTTGTGTCTCGCAAAGTCGCCGCATTATCAGGCGATGCCCGAAGAGCTCTCGACGTCTGCCGACGAGCCGTTGAGCTTTCGGGAAAAGACGATCAGCGAGGTGCGGTTCAACAAACGTCGACCTCGCCGATAAAGAAAGCAAAAAAATACCCGGTGACAATGAGACATGTCAGTCAAGCCATCCAGGAAATGTTTGCTTCGGCCAAAATGGTTGCTATTAGTTCATTAAGCGTGAACGAACAATTGCTGCTTCGCGCCATTATAGAAGAATTTAAACGCACAGGTGTGGAAGAAACAGTCTTTCATAAGGTGCAGTCGCAGTATGAAACGTTGGCACGGCTTGATGGGGTCGCTCCTGTCCATTGCACTTTGCTAAGCACCATGCTAGCTCGTATGGCTTCGTTTCGCTTGCTTACGCTAAGTGATTCCCGTCATGATTTTCAACAGAAGATCTACATGAACGTCACCCAGGATGACGTCCATTTCGCTCTTAAGCAACTACAAAAAAAGGAGAGTAACTTCAATAATGATTAAAAGAGCTGGAAGACGATAAACCGGTATAATATTCAGCTCCTGAGAAACAAAGAAATTCGCATGCAACGAAGAGGAAATTAGGTTTGATACAAAATAGTATTGTTACTACAGTGATCATTATTATTGCAAAGTTCGTATTCAATATTTAAGTTGACTTTCCGATAGCGAAGCATTGACTCTATTGTATAGTTGTGTGTATAGTCATGGAACAAGTATTACGTTTTTCGAGTTTGGATTGAGCTTGAAGGTGTGAGTCGTGGGTGATCATGGCAGGGCTGCTTGTCAGTCGGCTACTTTTGGACAAATCGACCCTTTACTGTATGTGACATGAAAAAACCACATCTATAATAAATAACGTACGAGCAAACTTCTAAATTGCAAGTTGTGTTTGGCTGTATGACTCTAAAATACCTTAGTTTATAATTCAAAGTAAAAGCACGCTATATATATATATATATATATATATATACTGCGTTGCACTTGTTGAAGGCTTATAGTATCCCGTGTTTAAAACATTGATTCCATAAACATTGATAAAACATTGATGATACCTTTATTCTACCATTTGACTACCACATGACTGTTATCCGGTGGGATGACATGCCTAAATTTCGCGAAAATGAGAAAATATCTTACCTAAGTCTAATGGTTGCTCTTTACTTAGGGTAAATTTCAACAGGTTATTATCGAGTACAAACAATACTTCGATCACAAGACGATTAATACATCATCACACTTCTCTTTAACCTTTATTCATTAGTAAGATACGTTTATTGGTGAAGCTTATCGGGTACTACGGAACGAATAAGTCTCACCATGTCCGAGACCTATTCGAGAGAGAAAGAAACAGGTTGCAGGGGGTAAAAATAAAACTAATAGAACTGAGATACCGAAAGCGCTGCAATTGGTTTCGGGTATTAGCTCAGCGCTACCCGTTTTTCGGGCTGTACTGGCCACAAAATATCAAAATCTAGTCTCTTTGAAAGGATGGCTCCATCTGTTGTTTTAAATATTCGATTTATCTATCATGCGGACTACCACACGGACTATGGCAGCTATCATACTATAGGGCGAATTTAGTAATAGGATGATGCTATTAAATAGTATAGGGTGATTGTCACTCAAAAAGACGAAGTGGGCCAAAAAGCTTGCTCACAAATATCTGTACCCACTTCACCATCATACTTTAGACATACCTCATTTAAATCGGAATATGCATACCACTGCAAACTCTAGGAAAAAACATGCGGTGCACTTCACTGATTATCCATTACTGGTTGATAGATAAACGGCTTAAATTAAAAAATATAGGAACTGGCAAGATCAAACAGACCACCTCACATTAGGCAGCTGCTGTAGGGAGCTTCAGAAGGTGTAATGTTTATAACGCTAAATAAGTGAAAATGCCCTAATGCACACGAGATACAAATGATATATTCGAGGTCTTTATTGACAAGATCTAATATTATTCAAATTATGGATATCGCAATGCCTACGTACGTTTGCAGTTTTTGGCCATTATTATCTGCACCAATAAGATTCGCAGGACTGCCATCGTGTAGTTTTTACCGAGTAGAAACCTCTGATACTCTCTTTCAAGATAGATTTTCATTAGTACAGCATTACACTCCGGCATAAATTTCTCAGGCAAAAACGATTTCGCGCATCACAGACACAGGCGTACTTTTCCACGACCACGTACATATGCCTTACCCTCATTTAATCACCATCTTGTCTCTTCACTTATCAAAGTTCGTTTTCAACTGAATCTGCGAGACTGGGGCTTATTAGTTAATTTTCGTTTCAAAGAACTTTCTCTGAGGGTCTGCAGTTTCATCCAACGAATATTTTCGTAAACCGGTGCAAAATCGCAACGTTTCCATCCTGTAACGAAGGTACCTAAGAAGTAATATTCGATACGGTACCTCTTGAAACGCTTCGTCTCTTGAGGTCCTGAAGCACCTTCTGGGTGATACCTGCAATAATTAGGCACCTGAGTTTATGAGAGAAATACCCATCCTGGAGAGACATATTGTTATTTGATAAAATCCAGATGACACCACTAGGACCAGTGTTGATTCGCGCTAAGACGGCCAATCGAATAGCATAACGGACTCAACGCCAGTCAAACATGCTTTTTTTTCTTTACTTTCCCGTCTAGAACAAGAAATCGGAAAACATCTTCAAACTTCACTAACCAAGTGCCGAAACGGCTTTTTCCGCTGCTATTTCCACCGCTCTCTTATAGGTAAGCGCCATACTTGGGTAGGAACGGAACGCACAATTATCCACCTGCAGAACGCAAAAATGAACTTTCTCCTGCGGCATGAACGTCACAGTATAACCTGGAGTTGGCTTGCCGCTCAATACGCAGTAAGATTCAAGAGCAGTCACAGGATCCTTTCGCTGTAAAATAATCAACGGAAGCTATGAAAGCTGAAAAAAAAACGTGTTTTGGACTTCGGCATTTGATTTACATTTATGCGTTGTATGACCTCCGCAGTTATGCAAAAAACCTTTGTAGTACATACGACGGGATCGCTGGTTTTATTCGTCCAACGATATCGATCCTGTTTCTCAATATCAAGAGTGCTTGGTGGTTGTGCTCGGTTCATACAACCAGTATGCGCCATAGCCGTTCTTCGGATGTAGTCCTCTGCCGTTACACATCGCAGTTCGCCTGTAGAGCCATTCAACGCCACCTGTAGAGATTTCGGGCTACTAGTTGATATTCTGTTCGGTGGGTAATTTTACCACAGTAGGGTAGCATGCATTGTTCTCTTCCAACATTCAGCACAACGATATCCTTCTACTGTGGTTGTTTGCTTTTGAATGATACGGCTTTCCTGAACAGCAATTGATGTTTTCAGAACAAATCGCTTCTGTAGCAAATGCACCATACTTCATAAAACCATTGCGACAAATTAATCATTATTCATAATGGCTATACGTGGGAAATGTGCACATCATTTTATGAATGCGGCACGTCTGCTTTGATTGATTGTATGTAATGTATGTTACATAATGCTCTTCTTTAGAATATCTTATAGACCACATCCTCCCCCTTTGTGTGAATAAACATTTTTTCGACGAATTTAATTGATTCTAGTGATTTGTTTTACAAGCGTTTACAATTGATTTGATTACTATTTTACAATGGCAACGACCAGTAAGACCAACTGAGTAACCAGCAATGCTAAATGCGTGTTACAAATATATTAAGTTCACAAACCTTTTTCAAACAAATTTCAGGCAAGCATTAGAAAGCAAAACATTTAGGAGTACAGGTCATTTTTAGTGAATGTTGTAATTCCCTAAATATAACCTGACGAGCATTGCAAGCATCTGGCGCGTAACTAGAGTCTATCGCCCATAATACCAGATGAATTATAGGAGAGACAAACGCGAAATATCAAACTTTTTTGTTTAAGTATTGCTTTCACCGAATCATGTAAAAAAAAACAATATGATGGATAATAATCTAGTAATGGAGCTATCTTTATATATATAAATATATATATTAGACGCCACGTATTCAGGGAGCTATTAATTTCTATCGAAAAGTGGTTAAATCTTGATCACGGATTGTTAATATTAAAAGTAACCTTCCGTGCAATTTGTTTTCACTTTTTACTGACCATAGTTTGACGTCTTCTGAAGTAACTTTTCTGCATTTCTCTTCCTCGTGTCTTATTTTGAAATAACTGGATAACTATTTGAATATGAATTTTCGGAATAACAATCAATTGCGCAAACAGCCTTAGAATCTTGGTTAGTCTTCAACAGCCTTCCATATTCGTATTTTCTAACCAACCGATACAAAGCTCCATGCTATGGATTTTATACCAACAATTTTAAAATAAAAAAGAGAACCTAGATTTATGCACCGCTAAATACAACAAAGATTATCTTACCCCGGAATCATTCACAGAAGTATCCGTTTTAGGACGAAGCGCGGGTTCGGGCTTATCTTTCTTATCCTAACAAGATCACATTAAAATACAGCTGCTATATTAGATCTAAGAGGTGCTATGACACGGCTTTGTTGAAATCATTGTGACATCAATCGATAACAAGCTAAATATTCTTAAAGCTCACGATTGAAATGGTACTATTATGGCAAAGAAGTTGCTTAAAGTCCTTGCATGAGAACCGTATCTGTACTCGTTCTCGTAAAAATAGCCTTATATCATTCATGTTTTTGGAAACCGTTTTCATGCGAGTCCCTACAAACGGATTAATAACTTACGTTATTCACTGTTCTCGAAACCCTGACCCACTTATAGGAATCCTTGAGTAAACGACTGCTGTCGCGCAAATGTTGGCTTGTACGACTGTACTCATCTGAGACATGACCTTGTGTTTGATCGAAGTTGTCCAACGAATCCACGACAGATATTGTTGACATCTTGCTAAGGAGAGCCTTAACAAGTTAATGAATAGAAAATATATTAAATAAACCGCTTGTTGAATAATAACTTACTAGTAACTATTTACCAGTTATTTAACTGATGCTAGTTAAAAATTTAAATTTTTATAGTTAACATGTACTGATAGGAGGTAACTCGATCACACTCTTAAGAAAAAAAAAGGAGAACTGCACTTTGTCCGGGTATGATATACGGACGTAACATAATATCAATAACAAATGTAGACAAAAAAACAGTGAAAAGTAGCATATCTACACTGTCATCCTTTGTCTTATATTCATCGTCTTCAAAACTCTCGTCGCTCGTAGTCATGGCTTCTTCGGACGGGTTAGATAATATCTTGTATTTCAACCGTTGCATTGCCTCGACTTCCTCTCTGATTTCATTAGCGTCATTCAATGTGGGCTTATTTTTAACGAACTGGAAATCATGCGCAGGTGGATGATAATTATTAGCATGTAACCATGCATTCATAGTGCTGATAGAGTATCGTGTGCAGGCCGACGTGTAAGCAAAATGATCTACAAAAATATAATGTATTTCAGCCGAACTAATAAGGGGTTAGAAAGAGAAAGCTATTAAGGCAGATACATGTTTGCACGCAAATGTGTAGGTTTCACAGAAATCATAACCCAGCTAAATCAAAAGACATTTGTAATCGGAAGTCTTTACCTCATATTGGTGTTTGCCCAATGCACGCGCATGATTCGACGTAATCAACGAATTCAATGCTTTCCGGAGATCACACTCTAATGCCCCATGAAATATTAATATGAGCTCCTCAAATGATACTTCTCCAGATCCACGAAGGACATTTCGGACCATCAATGTTAGTTCACCCAATGATAAAAATGAACTTCTGAAAGAAGGTGAACCTCAAAATTAGATTGCTATAGATTTCGGCTTGAATTAAGCCACTGGATACTAAATTTCTTGAACGAACAAAAACAAGATGCCATGCAATGAGTTCTCTAACGTACCTTCAGCGAAACTCACCCATACAACTGTCGTCGCTTAGTCCAAGCTATGGGCTCGCCCTCCACCATATCTGACCTAGTTCCATCAGAGTACGCTAGGGATATGCGTTTATTCAAAACTTGTTCGACTTTGTAAGCTCCTTGCATCTTCTCCATATCTCTACGACGATAATTTTTCATACGCACATACAGATACCAGTGGGTGATAGGCAGTGGATGGTAGCACGGAGCCTATCTTGTAACCCAACTGGCCTTAAAACTAGATACTTTATTCACCACGATTCTCAATTGCCAGAGAGACGACCCACTAAACTCGCGGTATCTCCCGCCGTCAAACACCGATACTAACAAATACTCAAAACAAAAATTGCGTTTTTTAATCGAATAACCGTTTGGCTACTTACAGATGGCCAACGTCAGTTTTTGTTTCGATACTCTCAAGAGTGATATTAGCTACGTAACGGTGGTTTCGCGCGCAGCAACAAATTCAAATGTTGGCGGCACTCTTTTTATTGAATAAGCGGTAGATTGCAACTCTTTTTCAGGCTGAAATGTACCACCTGTTGTTTGCGCTGTTACAGCGAGCTAGCAGTCAGGAGGGAAATCTTACTATCTTGTTCGTTGCTGAACGATTGCAACAACGTTCTGTTAGCTCTACCTGGTCGCTTGTCTAGCCAGTCTGCTTATAGGTTGCGCGTGGGAAATACGAAAAACGCGCTGCTGAGACTAGCTTTCAAAACGACGATATTTACGCACCCGCTGCTGATAAATGTTGATCGTTCTGTTTGTATAGTAAGACAGGAGCCGTCTTTGTTACCAAATTGTCTGCTTTCGAAATTCAGTAGCGTGTCGGTGTGTGTGGCATTCGTGTGCTTAGCAGTGGGCTAAACTGTATGAGAGTACGGCAGTAGTTTGGCGTACTCAGATCCGGCTTGTGGTTAAATGTTGGATAATAGCGGTTCACCAATAAGAACTCGGTTAGCGTAAGCGGCTTGTGTGTGGGTGAACGCAAAACAGAACAAGACGCCAGTGTAGGTCTTGTAACTCTGACAGAATTTTCAGGCAAACAAAGTATTATTAGGTGAATAGGGTACTTCTTTGTGAGTCTAGTGGACCAAGCTGCTCATCATTGGACATAGTTGCAATTCGGTCAGTTCGGCTGTCCGAGAAGGGACAGCCAGCGAACAATTGCCGAAGTGGCAGGAATCGGCGAGACGATCAGGGAGAATGCGGGGGCCTTGTTGGGCGCCTTGCAGAGGGACCCACTGACTACTCTTGTCGGCCAAAAGATCGGTGTGTACTTACTTCGTATATATAATTCGTTTCACTTAACTACCTACAGTTCGTCTGTCCTTTACCTGTTGTATTCTTTTTCTCCATGTATTAATGGGTAGGAATTGTTGGAATTCCCGGATGAATGATGTATCTTCAAATATAAGGAGCATTGCTGCTTCCTGTTTCGCTTGTCTTCAACAAGCTTGTGTTTTCCGTTTTATAACTGGGGACCATTTTTTAAGCATGCACAGTAATCGATAGCGATGATATCTAGTAGTCGACAAGACTGCGGAAAAGAATAGGACAATTTGGTTTGAAATGTTAGTCAGCTGGGTTGTCCGGGTGTGTTTGTTTTATGTTGTGCCAGTATTCCGGTTTCGGCACGTCCATTGGGTTGCGAATGTGTGCGCGGTGAAAGCCAAAGATAGTCAGATTGAGAATGTGTTTGTGTGAACGCAACAAATTTTGGAATTGTTACGCACCTGCATAAACACGAACCTTACAGACGTAGATGTCAGACATCCTCGTCGTTTAACTACTTACATATATATATATATATATATATAATATGACTACGTCTATAAAAAATGACATAAACATAGATAAAATAAAAAGTAATCTTGAACTTGCTTAGATCATACAATGACACCGTGATATATCGATGTATGCGTATCGGGTTGGCTTTCGCTATACGGCTGCTTCAGAACCGGTACGCCAGCTTATTAACATTAAAGTAATGGCAGTTGGAACTTTACATTTTTGATTACTAATTTGTCGTATACTATAACCTGAATAGTTGTTGCTGTTAACTGTCCTATATTACTGCGAATTTTATGTAACAACGTCGATGGCTATAGTAAACGATTTGTAATCAATCTTGCATGTAGTTGATTTTTACAACAAAAATGATAGTCTGTAGTGGTTTGTGATTCTGCTAAATGTCTCCAGGTGACCAGATGAAAACAGTCTGTTATTTTTTATGTAGTTACTCGTAAATGCCATCTCTACGTTATAACAGCAATAACGGGAGGATAATAATACATCATGGGAGGATAGAAAAGGATGGTGATTAATAAAACGTGCCGTATGATAGTGGAAGTCAATGCTAAACAAACGGAAGAAGAGGAAAAGTATCGTTTTTCAGAAATCACCTATGGCAGAACAACACGCGCATCACCCCGCCACTTAAAATTTTTTCAGGTGTAATGTACTATAACGTTTAAACAACTTTCTCTATTTACGTAAGTTGAATAATACATGTTGACGGGACCTAATGTATTAATCCGTATGTTCTTAATTTAGAAGCAAGGAAATATGAGGGTTCAACGTGCTCATCCTACCAAATACCGTTCAAGTTTAGAACAGGTGTGGCTCTTCCTTCTTTCAACTATGTCTTTCAAACTAATGTATTTATAAAGAAATCTTGATCCTTCGTATAATATTTACTAAGAGACGTACTTTAGTATAATAGTGCAGAATAAACTATTGGTTCAATTAATGTTTCAGTTATATCCATCCACAGCTGCTAAATCCGCATACTGCTGTCTCGTTCTCAAAAGCCTGCAATATTGTGCTGAAAAAAGTTTGTGAATTCATTGACATTGCGAAGACATTAATCCATAATTTCCGATTTCTGAATTCATGCGTAGCTTTTGGACAAACCGATGCATGCCTTTAAAGGTAATCTTTATTGCGCAATATGACTAAGTTTGAACGTATGATAAAGACTGCGTTTTCATATTTCTTAATGAGTCATTATGACTGAACATTTTCCTCATTGAATAGCAAACTTATTTATCTTGCTTGATTATCATTATAAATGACAAGAATAACGTGCATGTGCTGTTGACCCCGTGGGGAGTCTCCAACCTGCATAACATTATTAATAGCTGGTTTACCTGGAGTAGATGAATTACATGCTTCCGCACGCGAAAACAAATATATGTTATATACTAGACGAGTACCCTGCGTTAGTGGGCCAAGCTTGCAAAAGTCTAAGCAACACTAAAGTCTCACTGCAGTGCGGGCCGTTAGAGATTCATTAGAGAACGATGATAAGTTCAGAGAAGGTGCTACGGAATTGTTCGCGCAACCTAAAGCGAAATCGTACCCCATGAAAGCATCCATCCCAGATTTTGGCTGGCGTCTTTATAATCGATAGATAACTCCTTAACTGTTGTAAGCGCCATTCTAACTTGTGACTATCAATGATATCCGGCTCCATCCCACTGAAGCGTGTCGCTCAGTTGTCACCAAACAGAAATCATAGCTTTTGCGTTTGTCAATGTATTTGAGTTTCGGTTGTAAGGGAAGATGGTATTCGTAGCAAACGCGTCGATAAGTGTTAGCAATAATTTATTATGACTTTTTACAACTAGTTAATGCTTCATGTGTTGTGTTTTTGTAACAGATTGAACTTTAGTTATATGAATTGATGTCGAAGATCTGAGTAGATGAGAGCAAAGAACAGCTTTTTTCGTTAATATTTCTTAATAATAAAATCAAGGAATATTTTTCATTTGTTGTATTAGTTTCCACCATTTAAATTAGATATCCCCAATCAAAAGGCTTGTTAAGCTTTTTGCAAACTTCCCCTCTAACACCCTAATTATTTTGCTGTACACATCCCACTATGTCTTTGGATCTATCAGTAGATTATCAAAGTCATATTGATGAAGCTTGATGTCAGCTAACTGCATTGGTAACCACTTCTGCTGATATCTGGTAAATTCACGAGTTTTGTATCATTTGTTCTTTATTTATAGTTGTTTTGTGTATTACGGTTAAACTAGTTTCAAGTAAAGGTAAGTAGAAAAAGAAGAAACCGTTCTCAAATATGTCGTGAATTGAAGTAGGTTCTTGTGATGCTAGCAGGACATTGTTTCTGCGATGATCGTTGTTCGAATGCGGATTGGACTATTGGTGTTGAAAGCTGAAACCTTTTAATACGTACTTTTTAGTAAACGGGCTATCAGGGTAGCGGCCATATTCGAACGTTTGGCGTGGATGAACATCACGTATGTTTTTGATACTAACTCTGAATGATTGCAGTGCAGCGCTGAATAGCGCGCTAACAACGCAAACAAATAACGCATCTTATGTTTTTGATTTTGAGTTCGTCATTGTCTCCTGATGGTAGTTTATTTCTAGGCGTCACACGCATGTCTGTTTCATATGCCATTTATAATTACTATTATTACAATGACGATTATTATTACTGGATATGTTTACCTTTAGGCAAAAATATGCTCAGACGCTGAGGGCTATGCCACAGTAATTTAGCCCCTATGTTGCCTATTGTGCTGTTTGTTTAGTTATCATTGAAGCGCAAGTTAGCGAACGCTAGCACTTCCTGTGCAAAGTGGTATTATAGCAGTTCAAGTGCGAGTCTCGTGCATCACGATAACATTTTATACTCCTGCCATTGACTGATGAGCCGATTTATTCAAATGTAGAATGTCAATAGCTCTATACGCATTGAACAGTTTCACGCTTAACGTACACGCTATACGCGTCATTTCTTCTATTGTTATGGTCGCCACTTTAAAAAACGCGGCGCCTGCAAATAGAGATGTTTTTAACTGGATTAAACTGGGAATAATCAGAGGAATGAATGCAGGAGGGACAAAATCGTTCAAGCATATTTATGCGTGTGACAGTAAGGGGATAGGTCACTGCATTATCATCACCATTATGATGATACTGACGCAACAAATCCTGAGTTATTATCGATTTATCTAAGCATCGCAGAATTGTCTACCTAACTGGCATTCTAGGCATTTTTGAAAATCACTCTCACCCACTTCATATTATATGTTTACGTTCATTCTATTCTCGTAATGTGTTCGGCTCGAAGCCAGCCAAACCACGCAGTTGACACCATGGAAAGTCTGAAAACAACGAACAAAATTTCAGCGATTACTAACTGAGTAGCGATTTCATTATAATCATTGTGTCGACCGATAGCATAACCAGTTATTGTGTACAGAGGCATAGCATTACGTGATACTTTTACACTGACGCCTCGACCATAAGTGGTTATAGTTGATACAATTCCTATGAAAGCAACTCTTCAATTTGTTCGATTTCTACTATAATTCTGCGAACGTGAGAAATCGTTATGCAGAATGCTGCATTTCATCGTTGAGCAATTTATACGATGTGAAACTTATACATATATATAGATTAGCCTCCACATGAAAATTTTTACTCTGAAATAACTCTCTGGTTAGTTGTTCTGTATGTATGTATATATGTGTATATCTAGATGTATATATATACATAGTATTGTATGCTGAAGTATGATTCATGTTTTGCATCTAACTGAAGGTTCTAAAAATCTAAAAATTACCATTTCACCTTTTGTAGTACATACCTACGTAATTTTTGTAATATTAATATTCGCTTTTTCATAATGGCTTCATATGCGAAAACGACAATTTTGGCATTATATAAAACAAACAAAGCAACATGCTGTGTAGAACCCCTTTTTTATGCCATCGTTCTCTGACCTTATTTTTGCCACAAAATTCAAAAATCGAAATGCTAAATTTCTTGCGGCGACCCGAGCCGTATTTTAAAAATTTTCTAAATTGTAAGTGACATTAATTTATTATATAAACTTATAATCTTCTGATAGCCAAGCGTAATCGGTGTTAAATGAATAACTAAGGCGGGCGATTAATTTGACAACGATATCTATAGGTGTTCGCAATTATTCCTGGCGATAGATAATATATTCCTAAGTGCCATAACGCATTCGAGCGAAGTGTTACGTCACGATAAGGATCATATACTTTGTAATGTTACCAGATTCTCGCTATTGTTTGCAACTGTATCAGACCAAAAAATAGGCGGAAAACGATGGATGTAAGCGTCAAAGTTTATAGTGAGTTCTAATTGTAATTCCCGAAAATACGACAGAATTATCACTCATAGACGACTTAATTCTGAAAAAGACGAAATAATAAGACCAAACAGTTTAAAATCATTGACCTTCGTGCACATATCAGTAAATGTTGAATGGTGCAGCAACATTTTGATCGACTAAATACTGTCTTTAGTCGCATTCACCTTTGTACCTACTCTTCGCCTCTACGTTTACCTTACATTACGTCCACCTCAATGGATAGATAAAAGGACATGATATAAACGATTTCTTTTTAAATCATTTCCACTTAAACTCTAATCAATGTTCTCGTTCCCTAAGAAGTGTACGATGAGCATCATGAAAAGTCAACCCAGTTGTGCTCTGAATTGATGAGAACTCAAAGCTAATAGGTTTACTTTTTTTGGAGTTAATTTTTTTCCGTAAATTGACCTGATTTTTATTCAAAATTTGAAATATATTGGTGAAATACGCTATATACTGCAGTATGAATTTATGACGAGCTAATTGAAGACGAATCTAGTACAGTGCAGCGAAACAAATAACGAAGATTCCATATCGGAGTTATGTGTCTTATTTATCCACTCTTTTCTTAGATCCTCATAGCAGAGCTTTCATAAATAAAGGTAAAATTATATTTGTAGTTGTTGCGATAAAAATAGATACACCGAGCTCTTTGAGTTATATAGTTTACTGTATTATAGATACTGTTATTTTGATGAAGTCATGAGTCAGCCTGCTTAGTAAGTAAAAATACTAACAACATATAGCATATTCTACATTATTCTGCATAGATGAACGTTTACTTTTCGCCATAGTTATAATCTTAGCAATAACTTGATTTAACAAATGTTTTCCAGTCACAGATAAACTTGTCCCTTACCAAATATTCGTGTTTTGACTTTTTTGCCTCGTCCCAAAGGCTGAAGCCTGAATATAATAGTAATAAAATAATATGAGAGTAGCTTATGAACGGAACATGTTATACATATTTGTTTGCATCTGTAATTAACTCAAGCGAGTATATGTATAACGAGTAGAAGACTATTTTGGAGTTAATGGAAGTATGGGATTCCTTGAAATCACAGGCAGTTACTTAATAGTATTTGAATCAGTAAGATTCTTTCTACGTATTCAAAAAAACAGGATATTAGATTATTTTATCATTTCATGGCATATATATATATATATATATATATATATATTAAATAAGCCTGGAAATATATTTTCCCTTGTTTGAGATTTTCATTTTTATTGTCATTGTGGCTCGGTTAAAATTAAATGTTCGATCATATGAGTATGCAATCTAGATAGAATATTTACATCTAAATAAAATACCGATATAATGTTAATGCTAAAAATGATGACTCTTGGGGATGACCAGCAATTTGGTCGTCCCCGAGAGTCCTACAAACGTTATTGTGAAACTTAATATTTCTCACAACACTTAAAAAATCGGTCACGGAATCAACTAAGCAGCACAATGCCAGCTTGTTTCTCCGTATATTAAGTTTTTTTTTAATTGCTGATTTCAAAACGCATATATATATATATATTTTTTTTTTTTTTGCTAGACAATTAATTTTTGCTTTGTTCGGCATTGAATTTGCTGGATGTTTTTTTTTCATAACAAGGATACATTTCTTTTTCAACTGGGCAATTGTTACAAGGATTCGCATAATTTTGTTGTTAATAATAAATGTTGAAAATGCACATAATAAATGTTGTTTTTGTTTGTTAAGAACGCATACCGAAGCGATCCAATTTGGTCAATGTCTCTTGGTAATTCTTCACATAACCAAAGTTAATAAGTGAGCAATAAGTTCATTATATATTTCGGTAGAACGCACTTGATATTTGTCGTTCGACAAACATACTGTCTCTGATAGTAAACAGGTATTATATACCTACCAGATATAGTAACTAACCATTGCTGGTGGCTTAGCTTACCACGGATAGCTTGCTATTCCTTGAGGTTTTAGCTCTAACAAGATAACATCATCGTACTGAAAAATCCAGATTATTTTAAATAATCTTCTTACCTTGGAAAAATTTGAAGTTGATCTGCCTTATCGCTTATGAAAGGTCTTACCGTTACTCCCCCTCCGGGCTTATTTCTGGGGTTCATAGAGCTGCTTAGCGATATATATTGAAGCTTTCGAAGAAAATAAAAATTTTGACTCGATTACTTTATTTTTATCTTTACTATTATTTTAGCGATAATTCGAAGAAATATTTTGAATAGTACTATGAATTCTGGGTCATTAACATAAAGCTTTAGAAAGCTGACAATGAAAACTTGAGCTCTTAGTCTCTCACGGACATGTTTTTATTTTTATACTTATTTTAGGTCGTACAATGAGAAAAATTAATAGGTATTCCTTTGGCCTATCACTAATCGACACCTATTATCGTTTATATAATTAACGAAGTTGGTTTCAATTCAGCCAAGTTCAATACTGCTGACTCGGTATTGGTGATGTAATGCACATTACGAGCCATCATTTGAGCGTAATCGTCGTTTGTATGAGTATTGTGTGAGTAAAGTGCTATTTTTCTAGTTGAGTGCCAATATGTATGTAATATATAATATTCCAGCTGTAAAATGTTGAGCTAAGTCTGAACTTTTTACTTATCAACTGGTACACGAGACGCTATTCTGTTTATTCAGGTTCGAGTTCAAGTGTGTTTTTATTTCCGTTTGTAAAGGCTTCATCGTGTCACGTTATAATTAGAGTGATGCATATATATATATATATATATATATGTCAGCACCGCATCTGAGCGTTTAAAGGGATTATCCAACAGTTGTAGTGAATATTTGCATCGAGAATATTATCTGGTCTATTTGTGTGCCACCGAAATAAGTCATTATTGCGTAGAGTCTCATAGAGCTTATTTGGTTTACGGTTGTTGCGCACGTTGACGACCCTGTAGTTATTACAGAGCACTCCGTTGACGTCACCCTTCCTGCTTCTGTCGCCTTCCCGTCGTACCGACAAATAGGTACACTAGGGCTAATTACTCTCAACCCCTTGTTATTGATGCACTCCGCTGTAGTAGCTTTTAGCACTAGACCATTTTACAAACACTTTTTACATATTCGTAGGGTCTGCCATTTAATCGGTATTATACGATGCGGTGGAAACAATGACATCCGTCGGAGAACACGCGCTATTCACTTCATGCCAATTACGCTGACATTGTTTACGCCAATTCTTGTTTGGTTTGACAAAAGTTTACTGAATCGCATGGCACAAGAAATTATGCATGGATTATTTTCGGGCCTTGTCGAATATAAATTTGGCTTCAACCAAATCTTGTTGCAAGTCGCTGTGGCATTTATGTTAAGAAGGATTTGAAAACCAGGATGAATGTTTGCAAGGGTTTATTGATTGCGAATTGTTTAATATTTACCCAGTTCCATACAACCGTCTGAATACTGCGTGGCTTTCAGATTATAAGGCAATGTACCCATTTCGTGGAATAATTTCAAGTGTATTAATTTGTCTAAAATTTTTTTCACTACAGCATCAGATGGAATCTCTTTTACTCTAATAATGCAACGTTAGGTTGTGCCAACACTAGGTATTTATCGATATGTGAAGGAAAAACTGAAAAGCAGAAGTTCGACTCTTAATATGTAAGCCCCATACTAGTACCAATTCAAGTGTAGAATTTAGTCGCATAGACATCCCTATCCGCTTTGGGAAAATTAGAATGACCTCTCGGACGTTTTATTGATGCTTTGTTCATAAACTGCCCTTACAACAACAACAAGTTTTGCAGACCAATCGCGCTTTTAGATAAGAATACGAGAACTTTACAAGCAAATATTGAGAAGCCTGCTCGTGATATTTTAAGGACCCCGAATAGTACCTTGATTTATTAACAACAATAGCTACAATTTTTGCCGCTTATTCGAAAAGATCATTGCTTGCTTTGGTTTTATTTGCTTAATACTGTGGATGCATGGTCCACCTTCTTTAAATAGCTGTAGGTATTATCCACTAGTAGTAAACGTACCGCTTAAACTTCTCGGGTTCATACATTGCTTGTTGTCCTGCACTATGGTACTCGAGGATGGTTTTCTTGCGTCTATAATTGCGAAATATATCTGATTTAACTAAGGTGACACTGAATGCCGTGCCGATCAAGGGCATATAGATCGATATTAGATGTCCCATCGTAGTTAGGCGGTGTCCAGAAAGTGCTAGAAATTTTTTTACAATCTTATAAATTATATCTTCTATGCCCGCTTACTCTACTTTGATTGGAGCAAATTGCTGTCCTATACCATGTGTTCCAGGTAGCGCAAGCATACGTTTTGCTTTAAATGAGTTTACTTGTATATATCATGAGATAATTGATGCTTCTCATCACAGATGCTATCTGTGTTGATATATCCAACTACACTGCGCGCTACAATAGTGTCTAGTACTGCGTGTTCTGCCACTTGGTAGTAGACGTCAACCATTCTATGAAAAAGTTTGAAGCTGTAACAAGTATAGATCACCACTATGTCGTTTTAATTATCTGTTCATCAAAAGCAAAAAGAACTAAGTTATTTTACAACTGCATTAACCGCTATGCTAGTGTCTGCGTAACGTTTGATTCGCTTTACATACTGCGTCGGTCGGATGCACCAAGCACTGTTTCTCTTCATTTCCAAGAAAACGTTTATTATCAAACGTTTATCAAAAAAATTAATGATAACGATCTATTTTTCTTGTTTCTTATAATATTTCCTAATAACGGAGCCTTCCTGCAAATATAATAAAGTATTAGCATTGCTGAGTCATTGTAAATTGTCATATTGCTCATTTGTAAGGTCTTTGTTTGATACAAATTGAATTTACTAAAGGGCCAATTTAGGGGAACGCCAGAAAATGTTTGATACCGTTTTTGCCGGAGCAAAGAGCGTAGAACATTACAGCACGTACATCCGTCAACTAGACTTCAAATCGCTGCCCAGGAATCTGTCTTAGGCCTAGATATAACGAATAAAGCAGCACTGTGGCATTGATACTACATGTTGGCTCAGTGATACCATGACTTATGTAGCTTATTTTCGGTAAACAAGCCTGGGTATCAGGCGAATGGATCATCGGATGGTAGGAAGTAAAACTTGTGTCTGGCTAACCTTTGTTCCTGTTTTTTGTATATAATAGATGAAAAATTCATATGACGTTTAAACTGATCGAAAATAGCGTATAAAATCTATCTATTATTAGGGAATCTAAATTTCTTGATATATGCTACCATTTATTTAAGGGTAAAGAGCTCGTTTTGGTAAGTCAAATGTCGACGCATTATTGTGGTTACAGAACAAGCTACAGATGGATCGTTAGCGTCTGAAAATTGGGCCCTCAACATGGAAATTTGCGATATCATTGCAGACACCGATGAGGGCCCGAAGGATGCGGTGAAAGCTATTCGAAAGCGATTGATGACTAATGCAGGCAAAAATTACACAGTCGTCATGTACACACTTACGGTAAGTACCTAAATCATAGAGGCGTCTTTGTTTCGAGTATGTATGTGATCTATAATGATTTGCGGTCGAGAAATCTGTGTAAACGTCTTGTGCTTTAAAAAACTTAATTGTGTAATTTATCTCAACAAAACGATTGAATTGATTTGATTTGCATAAATTTTTCATTGCATTAGTCATACCTACATTTAACTACTCATATATTGTATGCAATTTTGGGTGCAACTCGCAGGTGTTGGAAACGTGCGTTAAAAACTGCGGCCGACGCTTTCACTTAGTGGTGAGTCAAAAAGACTTCGTTCAAGACCTGTTTAAACTGATAGGACCTAAAAATGATCCGCCTACAGCGGTTCAAGAGAAGGTTCTATCACTCATCCAGAACTGGGCGGCGGCATTCCGTAGTAATCCAGAAATGCAAGGCGTCGTTCAGGTGTATAACGACTTAAAGGCCAAGGGTGTTGAGTTTCCCGCCGCAGATCTTGAGACGATGGTGCCTATTCACACCCCGCAGAGAAGTGTACTACCGCAGGTCAGCCTACGCAACATAGAATATAGCAGCTCACTCATATTCATCATTTGTGTACCTAAACTGTTAAGTTACTCTACCCGATTTCAAATTATACAAGTAAGTTTTTCGTGAAGTCTTGGTGGCCGAAACACCTTGGATTTATTCAAGCTAAAGGCACTTGTTCTGTCTGATGGAATTATTTATTCATACACTTATCTATGTTCATTTTGCATTGATACATACACTTGAGACAAAGTAGACCGACTCCCGAGTATCATCCGTTTCATCAGTACGAATGACGGGTTCGGCAATGCACGGCGAACTTTTACCGTCGACCCCAATACCTCTAAATCGCGAGCAGACAACTAAACTCCTTCAGGAGTTTGTGGCCGTTCGGCGAAATATGCAGGTAATTATCCCATGTAATCATGCGCAGTTAGATATTTACCTAATGTCTACGAAGGTAAGCGGGAAAAAGGAACTTGAATAAAAATACACTTAGACCATTTTTTTAATTTAAATATGAATAAATTGTTCTCATTGTATATGGATCTTTACAAGCGTAATTGCTCATTGTATTTACATGAATAGCTTCGCAATTATAGATCTATTGTAACTACTTTGCGCAAAAAAAACTTAAAAAAAAAGCGACATGAGGTAGGTAGCGGAAAAGATTCTGAAAGCAGTGTTGTGGAGTTGAGAGAACGCTATTACAGACATACCAATAGTTTTTTGTTTTTATAAATTAAGCGGGATTCAGGAGGAGTTAAGGCGTTTGCGCATATATTACTCCTTCTAGGTGTTCAGCGAGATGCTCAGTGATTTGGAGCCTGGTCGAGAACATCCTCGCGACTGGGAGTTTTTACAAGAACTTCAAAAAACTTGCCACGCTATGCAAACGAGACTCGTTGATCTCGTTGACAAAGTTGCCAACGAGGAAATCACCAGTAAGTGATTTGACTCTTCCGCACCGCATTTTTATCTAGCAAGAATCGGTAGATACTTTTGAGTATAACCCATAGATTATACTATTATATATCTGTAAAACCATAAAGTTGAATTCAAATAAATATATAGTAATCAATCTGTAGTGTTAGAGATTTGTTTTTCTAGAATCTTTCTCAGATTAAGATATTTTTGTTTCATTCTTATACCGTGCTTCAAAGTAACATTTTGGCCCTAGCTTGGCTGTGTGTGATGGGTGTTTTAAAACAAGATGCCGTTCTAGCAGAACCCATCGAACCTTATTCTAACACTATTACCGCTAAATGAAACCGCTAAGAGTGTTGCATTGTAATGCATTTCACGGATTATTCGGGTCAATGTTTTGTTTTTTACAGGCGAACTTCTTCGGTTAAATGATGGAATGAATAGCCTTTTTGCTCGCTACGAGCGATTCGAGAAAAGACGCACGGCCGTCGTCACTGGTGCTAGTGGGCAACATTTGAATTCAGCACGTAGCAAAGACACGCCATCTTCACCAACAGCAGGGGCCGTTCGGGGGGGGGATGCACAGGCATCGCTAATTGACTTTGGCGGCGAAGATGTTGCTGGCGCGACGGGCGGCTTGCACAGTCTTAGTAAGTCTTAAAATTCAAGCCGGTTTTTGTCGATATATGTAATTAGTTATTGTAGACAAGTAGCTTACTAATTACAATGAAACAATATGCATTGTAAGACAATGTTACTATATTGTATACATGTACAGTAGAATACCATAATGCAGTGATCATGATTGGAGGATATTTACAAAAAAAGTCAAGCGAAGCCCGAAAACCCAGTGCCAAAACAAAACATGATTATTTGGCTATGTTCATATGTTGCCATCAACTACAACCGTTCATTTATAAAATCAGACTAGTGTGACCTGGACTCCGGCCTAAACCTTTCGTTTTTAACGATAAAATTTCCATTTACGATCGCTTTGTTATCGAATCCACCGCCGGTTTAATTTTTATGAGAAGCAAATACCATCGGCGAATTAGATCAGTTGAAGACGATGTTTTGTAAGTAAGTATTGTCTAAAGAAACGACAGGACGCATAGCTACGTTTGGTAGTAAGATATGTAGTTGAATCAACAGAGGCTTCAGTGGTATGTGAACTTCCTAATTCTGCTATCAGTTCTTCGTCAATTTCGTCCACTCGCATGTACCGGCTAATACACGCGGTAAAATAATTAACGTACTCTTACTTCAATTTCAGAATGTTTGATTTTGATTGATAATTTATTTCTTTATGTACTCGCTCAGGTACGATCGCATACAACTAGCGAGGTCCTATTTTTTTTGTTTATTTAGGGTTCTGTGTATTAGACTTTAAACGAAAGCTCGTACATCGAGTGCGAATATAGGTCGTCCACAGGTCGTTTTTCATTAAGACGATAGGCTCGTAGGCTAGCTTAGTACCTTCTTGCACTGCTATACTTGTGATTTTTTATAGAAAAAATAAAATTGACTAAACATTAAAAAAAAATATTACGAATGAGTCAAAAAACAATGTTCATCTCTTCCGGTTTTTCCTGTTCCTCGTTTATTTTTTGTATTTTTCAATTAACCATCGAAGGGCGCGCCGTTGCGATGCTGAGCAACATTTTTTGAAACGTCGTAGCCACTAATTCGATTCGACTAATTGCGGCGAATCACAAACATAGTGCCGGAACGATCCTGTAATTGTGACAATTTTATCTGGCTCAGTCTCTCCTGGAGAATGTAAAACTTTTACGAAAAAGTATATATCCAATGAATTTGTTTAATGTATGAGCCGCTGTGGTCGACAGTCGCCATTTCTTCTTTCGATGACCTAGATAGCCTTCTGATAACCTTCTGATACTGCTATAGGGATTGTTAGTTTTTTGTCTTCTCGTCCTTATTGTCGTTATTAGAAACCCGGCTGTTGTTTTCGGCATTGAAAAATTATCTTCTGTATTAGAGTTCCCTAAAAATACGATTGCTTTATCTATATAAAACTGTTGTAAAGTCCTCTGTTTTATTTTAAACCGGAAGTTTCGTGAAACATGTCATTTTCACGTCAGCAGCTAGAACTATGTTTATTTATATCTTCTCTCCGTTTTTTCTTTGATAAAACTTGTTTAAGAAAGAACAAATAAAAAAACCAGTGCTTTCTTACTTTCTCAGCAGCGTTTGTGCGGCTTCCTTGTGTGCGTTCCTCTTTCTGGGGTTTGAAAGTAAAATGCATATTGCGAAAATGATATGTATAGCAGTTGTACGTCATGTACAATATAATGACACACACCATGTTGTGGGCCAAATCAGGCCAAATATCGGATTTACGCATTATCTAAAAACATAGACATACTCTGGGCTTTAATAAGCGTTACTGGATTATATTGGACACGTAAACGCTAGCCAAATCATACATAGTTTCATTGTGAGGTTACGACGGATTTCTGTTTTTCTTCCTCTACTTAGCCAGTTTTATGAATGTGCGTATTTGTCCTCTGTCGAATTCGCTGCGGTTCTAGTGAATATCTGCACTACCGAACAGGTTACCATCTATGTTGCTGGACATGTTTGTTTAGGCCAAGAATCTTTTGTTGAGCTAAACCAATTGGTAGCATGAATATACCCTATTTTTATTTGGGAGATTTTTTGCTCAGGTATGAGTATTCCACACTGATAGATGCTAAGAGTTACCGTTCAATCACTATTAATAGAGACTCTTTAAGACGAATTAGTATATAGCCACTAGCTAACGATTCATGTTGCCGTTTTTCTGCTGTGCGTGTTGTTTGTATAACCACGATTGTTTCTAATCAGGTCTAGTTGAAGCTGGCGCAACAGACGGCTCTACAAAACCGAAGAATTGTGCTGGAGCGACGGCAACGACTTCCGCAGGCCCAGTTGGAGCAGCTGGGGATGCCGACGAATTTGAGGCTTTTGCTCAGTCACGGACCTTCTCAGCTAAGGTACGCGGTCAGTCGTATATCGTCGGTATGTCAACGACCGTTTTTGTATCGTATTTGAATAATTCTGCAGACGAATTGTCATCTGGGAACGAATCGCTGTCGACTAAGAATGAAAACGACTGAAGTGTGCAATGTACATAGATGTAGATTTTTTTTTTAAATTATTTTTACCATATATATATATATAATTTTAAAATATATTAATATATATTATATTATATAAAAAATATATATACATTTTATATATAATATAATATATATATTTTTTAACGGATTCTAGTGTACTTTGTTGAAAAACATAGATGCGCTTGACACTACAGATTTATCCCCAAAAAACTGTTCGACTTACTTATATACAACCTCCAACAATTTGTCCAGGCATACTTTGTTATCTAGAAGTCAATAGATTTTTTCGTTTTACTGGTGGTTTCGATTGTGTTTCATTTTTATAACGTTACGAACGTTATGCACGAACTCCCACTTTTTTTTATTTATGAATTTGGTTCGCATTGGTATGTACTATTGGTGCTGTTATTTCTGTGACCTTATTGCGATTTCCCAACATGTCCGCTGCTTAGTTCGCTACACCGGAAGCTATGAAAACCCTCCTTCCTGATAACGCCACGGATTTTGAGGAGATGGAACGGTGGCTGGAAGCTCAGGTATAATTCAACATTCTGGGTTCCATTTTAAGTGTACAGTTTACTTTTCTTTGTGCAAACCTTTATGATTCACCTTCTTCTTTGACGCGTTCTCTCGTTATGTATCCATTACATATATATTAATGTGTCACGACAAATTTGCATATTTTTCTAACAGGACTCTGAAGGACCTAAGACAGCAGTAGGGGATGGTGCTGGCGCCGCAAGCGGTTCAATATCGACGACTGCCCGTAGTGGAGCAGCGGCAGTGTCTTCGCCAGAGTTCGATCGTTTCCTCCAGGAGCGAGCGACTGTAGCTGAACGACTACCAACAATCCAAGCTCAGGCAGGTGCCAAGGAAAAGACGCCTAAAGACGACCCCAACCTACTTGCCCAATAGACAGGTGCCGTGCACAGAAGTACTACTTAAAACCACACTACACTAAAAAGAATGAGCCAGACAAGGTGAAAAGGGAAAGGCCATGCAGAGCAGGCTGACCCTGGGGATGCAATAGAGAGAAACATAAACAGTAGATGAGCACATAAATAAGAGCGCCTTGTGGTGTGGGGAAATCACTTCTTTTTTAAAGCGGTCAACGAATCTGGCTTACAGAACTGGTTTATTGTGTTTGAATTAGATGTGTTTTACGCTCATGAAATATCTTTATCGATCGAAGGTTTGTTTATAAGTACACATAGACTTGTCAGTAACGACGTACCAGTAACAGCAGCGCTCCATAATCTAGGGTTACCAGGTGGCACTACCCTATGTGAAAATCAAGCGCGCGCGTAACGTTGGTTCGAAGATCGCGAAAATGTCAAATATAATAGTTATAGAATTTTTGCACGGGATCGTTTTTTGTGCAACGTATTCGCACTAAGACAAATGCAGACATTTTTTATGAATGGTGGCTTCATCTATATAGTCTGTTGTAGCTTGCTTTCTAGTGGTTGCGTGTTAATTTTTTCGCAGAAAAAAAACCTCAACTTGGCTATTTACCACACCCGTTCAACAAAACATCCTAATTGTAAGACTGGCAGCTTTGCTCACTACACGAAATCGGTATGTAGTGATTCCGTTAACTTCGCCTTCGATACACTCGTGCCCGTGACACGGATGGGATAAGAGACCGATTAGTTGGTATCGAGCCGCCACATGTTGTTAGATCCGGCACCGGGCCGTAGGCACTGCTACTGATGTTACAGGCTTTACACTCAAGTGGTGGCGGCGGCAAAAAAAACATAAACATACACGAATGAATAGATGCATAAATAAGTACTCTCGATGAGGCATAGTTTTTTCACAGTTGTGAGTGTTGGACCAAACAAGGGTCTTAAACATTTTGGCATGGACAACGAAACCTTAACAGGATGACAAGGACGAAAAATTGTCGAACTAAACGTACGCGCTATTAATAAATAGATGGGCAAGCAGAAATGTAGCTAGAACTAAGACACAAAAAGGAAAAGAGATAGTCAGAGAACGAACCGCAAAAGTGACCAAGGGCGCATAATCGTACGTTTTTTTTTTAGTAATAATTTTGTATAACCAAAAACTATGCGATGACGCTCTAATGTCGGTGGTATGGAGAATACGATATTTTAAGAAAATAAGAGGTCAGTAAAAGCGGAGCATGGAAAAAAGAAAGAAGAATTAAAGAAACTAAAACAAGAATTAACAACCACATATATATATATATATAGCGAGCGAAAATCTATTTATATTCGTGGACGATAAGAGGATTTTATCGATGATGATAATGGATTTAAGTGTGTGTTTATTTTCAATATATAAACGACAGAGAGAGGCCACTTAAATTAACTTATGAGATGAAGGCGGGAAGCTTCAAAGGCAAAGGGACAGATACAACGATGAAGATGGAGATATAAATGACTTGGTGGTAAAGAAATAACAAAACACTGCTATGACTTTTGTTGGTATTATTTCTATTATAATATGGCCTTTTTTCTGATGTTTATTTTTACTAAGCAACATATGATAACGATATCGACAACTTTTAACTTGCAAATACTTATATCAACTATGAAAGAACGGCAAACAAGCGAACACAAAAAGTTGAGAGTTGTTTGACGAAGGATGAAAACAAAAAGCCCCTAGCAAAAAGCTAGAGGCAGTACGCAATTATAAAATACATATGACGCAGATTACGGCTCTTCCTAAAATTAATAACAAATAAAATTCAAGAGTGAATACACTTTTAGCAAGTGCGGAATTTGTCCTGTTTTAATAACTTAAGATTAGAAATATGAGTAGTGATTCGTTTTAGATATCTTGAATATATTGTGCGTTAGTGAAAATTCAAATTTGGGGGCAGTTCCACGGCCTTATTAGAATAAAGTTTAAAACAATTTCTCTGCTAAGGAGATAGTAAATTTTCATGAATTTCACGTAATTATATTGACTTTTAATTTTTTTTTTCTAAGTAAACTAAGGTTCAGCAAAAGTGAAAAAAGTGAGCGTTATACTGAACCCCTAAGAAAAACATCTGTTCTTATTTCACTTCACAGGATATTGAGCCCTTATAGTACTGCCGTATTTACAATTAAGTCGTCCTAGACACTATAAAGAATATATTTTAATGATATAATAATAATAAGAAGCTGTATTCATTCCTATTAGTGTGTTCTCAACTATACAACGACCTGATAAATCTTTAAGGTACACCGAAATCTAATAGTGTATTACATGTTATTGGTTGGTTCAATTTTCACCTACATTGTATGTAATATTTAAGAGTGCTTTGTTATCCAATGGCAAACAATAAATCCCGTGACATAAAATATATTAAAACCAAGTACACAAAGGTAAGTGCTTGTCAATAACAATCTCAGTTTTTTATTTACAGTTCTGTATTCTTTGTTGTTCCGCAGCTCTGAATATACTCAGCGCATGTCGGCGCTCAGACTGACTCTGGTGAAGTAAGCAACTTTACACAACATCTCTTTCGATGCTAGTGTAAAGGGATAAAGCCAATGGCGTCACCCAATACTTATGTGATCTTACACGATAGTTTTTGCTTCTAAAAATAGTAACGTATTTTGCTTTTCCTTCGATACAGAATTCTTAAGTTTAATTAGACAACTTGTTCAGCAGTTTTTGAACAATCAAAATTCGATCAAGATTCGAAAATTCGATCGGGCAATCGCTTAAACATCGTCGTTAGCAGCCTCATAAAAGTCCGTTTTTTATCGTAAGAGGTTCCTAGGAGCACGTTCCATCGGCTCGCTGACTAATCAGGCATTCCGCACGTCTGACTGTAATGATCCGTAATTTTGTATCTGCTTTCCTGCGTCATCATTCTGTTTTTGATTAGAACTTACCATGCAATTTCCGCGGACGAACGCGTAAATACTCAGCATATGCCGGTAAAGATATCTATTCAATCAGGCGCATGTCCGCGAAAGCTCACAATGAAACGTCGCTATATAGCTAAATCTGTTGATATAGATCGTACTTATTTATTCTATTGCCAAAAATATCTTGCTGCTGATACAGCGAATTATGCCTTTTTCTATAGACGCTGGTATTTCGTGGCCTTTGTTAAATTATAAAAATTTATTGGCAATTAAATTTTCAATTTTCTCTGCTTTGTCTGATTATCGAGAACTTCGGAAGTTCAAAAATTGGATTAATAGGTCGATTCGAGTCTCGGTCAGCCTCATTTGCTGCGTACCGCAAAAGTTAATGATACAACCAAACAAAAGATGCGTGTAGTTAAGACGAAAAGGACTACCGTTGAAGCTACCACTTTGGATGCTTCCTCTTGATAATATTGTGTATCATTATGAATTGTACCGACGGAACCTTTTCGTTCTACAAGCATACCTGCATACACACGTCTGATTAGGCATGTTTTGTTTCATCTTATTTTCAGTTAGTAGTACTGCCGACGTGGATTGTTCAGAGGATTGGGTCTAAAGCGATACGCCAGCATCATTCGTTTGCGGTACGCTTCGTATTCATCGTCCTCGGCATTCAGGTCGCCAGGTTTAGCTTGACCTAAGCCGCGTTGTTCCGTGTTGCCCTGCGCGGCTACGGGCGTCGTTATTCCGGCTCCCTGGGCTCCCAAACCGCTGCCTTCGTTCCAGCCCATTTTTTGCAACATTTGAAAACCGACGTTGTCTTCTTTTAGCTTATTTTCTTCGTATGCATTAAGGTTGAGACTCTGACCGTTCTTCAGCGCCTCATAACGTTTCATAAATTGCTCCAACTCCTCGGTCGGCAAAAAGTCCCCCATATGATGTTTGCCGCGAGCATTCTGTGTGAGCTTTTTCGCCTGCTCACGTGTTTTTTCCATCTCAAGCGCACGTCGCTTATGCTCCCAGGTGCCACCTTGGATCAAGCACACGAACAACACAAAGAAAGCTCATTTTGAGCAGACGTTTTTAATTTTGTTCAATAATTACATGTTTGAGGGCATAGGTCACATATATGCGATCTCATCTATATGAGAGAAATGATAGAGCTCTTTTTTTGAGTAAACGCCAACTAGTTATCCACCGCATAAATTTCTACTGAGGATAAATGTATATATGTATGGATTACGGGTCGCTGTACTACATAGACGTACCTTCATCATCTTCATCGGAGTCGTATTCGTATTTGACCTTTCCAGCTGCCTGTAACTTGGCTAAATGCGCTTTTTTCGCTTGCATCATCTCAAAAATAGCTCGCATTTTGCGCTGGTCTTCAAGCTGTTTCCACTGATCAGGTGTCAAATCGGTTGAGCCGTAAACCTGCAAAATCATGCAAAGTAAAGGCGCCATAAGATTATTAGAGAACCTTCTATATCACTTTGCAGCAGCTCTGATAAATGATAAAGAGTTAAAATTCAATAGTTGAGACGAAAGACAACAGGATCGATGTATTCAATAACCTCGGACAAATAAATAAAACGTATAACATTCGTAATCGCTAGGTGATCTTGGAATGTTCTTAAATAACATCTCAATGTTTTGAAAATAGAAAGGTTTTAAAGAGATAACGAAAGAGAAGAATATCTATATTGAATTAGGCATAGGTACAGGTAACCAGGAATACTATTACAACAATTTTGCTGTATCACATTTTACCTGTTGGGCATATGCCATAAGAGGAAGATCTCTGTTTTGTTCAGGCCCCCAATCTCCCCAGCGCGTTTTCCTCTTTTGTCGACGAGCTTCACGATCAACCTCCTCTCGAACCATTGGGAGAGCTCCACTTTGTTCGGCGCGATCTTTTGCGGCGGACAGCGCAGTTAGCCTAAACAGCAACCAAATGATATAATTCGCGTTGGCCCTTAAGACGACAAATGTGCACTAAAAAACTTTTGACACAAAAGATTGCAGCGCTAAACCTCTCGATGTTATGTCTGTTGCTCGACAAGTCAACACAAGTATCGTAAGTATGGCTCCTGTTTGACATGTTTCCTTGACCGACTTTTCCTCTATTAGTATCATTAATGCTTCTACACAATATAGAAACTAACTAAACTAATTAGTTACACTTGCAGACAAACTCGTAGACACTGTTGATTGGCTAGAATTTCCAACTAAAATCAAGTACAAAGTAAAAACAATAGCCAAGCGAATCGCTCTAGGTCATTTTCAAAGTCTGCTTTACTGTCACATGTGTTCTCCACTGTTGTCTTTCCTGCATTTTTGAACGCGCCCAATCTTGTCTATGACTAACTGAGCAGCTGTCAGTGAACACATACGCAATGTAATTGTTGTGCTGGATCGGGTCCTGTTCAATCATAATAGAAAATCGACGTAATTTCCATAATACAAGTAAGTTAGCGACATCTGCATAATTTTGAAATGTAGATGGCAAATTATTTACACTTTTCTTGTGAGCTAAATCGAGTAAATGAAATTTGGATCCACTGTTGCAATCTGATAAAATTTAGCACATCATGATATTCAAAAAATCTCCAATCTAAATATACGTGTTCGAAGCTGAATTCATTATTCCGTGGAGTGTTAATTGACTTCAAATAAATAGAACGAAATTTGCAAATAAGAAGTAGGCCAAACTACATACAGATTAAATTCTAATTAGCTGATATAATGAAATGAAGCCACTATAGCACAATGAATATAGGTATTATTTAAATAGTTGCTAATTGAGAAATCTACGAATAAAAACCACTTCTTATCATAAAAGCCTCATTCAACCGGAAGAGTTCACGTCTGTGCAGATATCACCTTACATGCTGCTTTAGATAAAAACAGAATTGGCTTTAAAAACATTGTCTCGTAGCACTCCAGTCACTAATAAATTACATTATATTATAACACCTTGTAAGTGAAGCGGCTACACTCATTTCTGCCTATATCTGGTATTAGAATACTTTACTGGGTAATTTATCAGGGCCTAATCATACGTAAAAACGGACTTGGTATACAATCCACCCTACCTTTCTTGGTAAAACTCCCATTCGTTGCCCGTCTGCTCGGTCAGGAACTTCATGTCTTTACCAGCCTTTGCCTGAGTCTCGCAGCTCGGCCCGTTAACAACGACAGAAATCGCAAGTCGTTCGATCTGTTGACGCCTCGGCTCAGCGACCATGTCGCGCGCTGTAAGCTCCCCTGCAGTTTCCTGAATGGACATCCCGTTACTCGTCCATCCTTCATACATTCTGTGTGTTTGTGTGTGTGCGTGTTTGTGTGTGCGTGTGTAGGCATCAACAGCGCTGAACGTGAGTTTTTCTCACAATGTCCAGCTAGGACCCGGCCGTGGCCAAGCGGCCCGTCGCCGTTTTGCCACACACAAGAACAGGGCAAACCCGCGATTTATCCGAGTCTCACCCGATAACCGAACACAGACACTAATAGACATAGGCTCAACGATTGTCGTGAGAGTAGAAGAAAGGTTGCTGAGTTAATGCCAGCAGTACCATACCTCTTCAAGCTTCCGTTGAGCGTCGGTCGTTTCTAGCTGCGGCTCCTGCTTCGACCGAACCTCGATCTTGAGCTTCTGCATCTTCTTGAATTGCTCAAGAAACGAACCGTCATTTTTAAACACGTTCGTAAGGGAGGGTAGACTGTCGTTTGACACTTGGGAACTGGTGGCCGCTTGTGATGCTGATGATGGTGTTGCCATCGTGGTGGGCTCCGGTACTGTCGGAGGAGGCTGTACCGGAATGCTTCCATCTCCAGTACCGCCCAGAATACCCTCAAATGAGGTTCGTGGCTTTGAAGCATCACTACGCGACGCTGATGATGCATCGAAGGCGGACGCTTTAACTTTATTTTTACTAGCCGGGCGTGGCTAGAAGGATTAATTAAAACAACATTTTTTTCAAGTTAGAGACACTTATTCATGGTTGGCGCTGAAAATGTTCGCGAGCTCTCCAATGATTGACTACTTTAACTGCGATCAAAAATCCTCGAAAACTGACGTTGTAGCTCTCTATATAGGAAAAAAACTTCGCTTATGATGTGAAAATTCTTCCAAAAAGTTGTTCTGTTACTTGCTTAAGAACAAACCTTTTTTTCGGGAACCACCGGTTTTTCTTCAGGAAGGAAACTCCCGCCCTCTTTTCGACGTTTTAGCTCCTCAAGTTTCTTCTCTATAAATGCCCTTTGGCTTTCATCGGCTCTCCACGCCATTCTGTAAAATTTTAATTCCGAAAGTCTATGACTTTCATATAGTTGCATCTAGTGAAATATGCATCTACGTAGTATGCTCATCTATTGATAAATGATCCCCTACGATGTTAATTAACTAGTTAATGCAGACTGCGAACCTCAGTCAAAAACAGTAGAGCGTTTATCCACTGAGTGTCATCACCACAATCGCCGAAATTTTCATAAATTCTCTCTTGCACACTAAACACTATTTTACATAAGGAACGGTACTCTTGCGACCAACTTTTGAAGAATCAGGAACTAGATTCCGCATAAATATTTTCATAAGCTCTGTAAGAATAAGATATACGTAACATTTAATTAAAATACACCCAAAACACAACAAACCTTCAGACATTAAAAACATTACTGAACTTACTCCCGTTAGGGCTTGACCGATTAATCAGGTCCGGTATTCATGTCACAGTTTAATAACAAACATGAGAAATCCACATTGACGGGAGTGTTCATAGTCTTAGCTAAGGCTGGATATTTACCACCAATACTGGCACAACTTCGCAAAAACTGCGGCTTGCCCTCGTACGGGCTTATTCAAGCGCGCACACAAGTCGAACATGCTCCTTAACACCGCCAATATATCTTATCTTCTAAATCCTTTTCATTGAACAAGTAATTTGCTAATATTATATAAGCACTAATGTATATGCATATTATATATAATCTATACAATCCATCTCGTCAATATAAACATGATGCTTGCCAAACTATTCGCAGATACCATTATAAAAAAGCCCGGCAAAAATCTAGCGTAGCGGGAAACCTACAATTTTTCAGTTTCTACGCCATTCAACAGTAAAACTATCTAAACTAAACAATGAAAAATATAAGTGATGTTTTGGATAACTAGATGCAATGATCAAGTCGAATCAATTATGTTCGATATTTTATCTCAATGAAATTCTGATTGGCGGCTGGTTTCGATTTCTTTGGAGAGAAGGACCCACAATTTATGTTTCTGCAGGAATAGATTAGTTTTAAAAACAATGGGATGGATATCAATATTTATTAAACGTAAAAACCTTGAGTGATGGTCTCACGATTTGCTCAGTACCACGTATGAACTTAATATATTTGAGAAAAGCATACCTTGCACAAAAAAATTGAATACACAGAGCTATGAATACCTGGAAGAGGTAGAAATCAGCGATTTAGCATCTAACCACTCTACTAGGTAAAGAGCACAATAAAAACTGTTGGCAATTTCCGCTCGCGCTATCAATTGGCGAAAGCGCTGAATAATGGTTGAAGTTACAATAGAGCGTAGGTCCAATTTCCGTGTGAAAACTAACAGTCTCTTCGGTGTGGTTTGTTATTGTGTTTTACCTCTATCCGACGGATCGTCGATGGTGCGGGCTATCGTGAATGAGATACGTTAAATACTGATACAGATCTTCCTTTCTAACTATATTAAAACATATAGTTAAAAAAGCTCTTTCGGTATCAATAGCAAAGGCACTCCAGAGGTATTTGATGTATTTTTGAAAAAAGTGGCTAGAGTACGTACAGTGGTAGTTTAGGAAAAAGTCAGATGTGTCTTTGTTCCGCCGTTTAAACAGCGTCGGATTTATACGCAGGGTTGGCTACAAACTCATCGGCTCAGTGACTGGAATTTGAAAATATTTATTTTATGGACACATACAGACACGCGCTATTGAGTACGAAGATGTGCGCTGTTCAATGCCTCTATAAATAATTCTATTTTTGCGAGCCCCATACAATGCAAGGAACAAGCACGGTATCCTGGGCCTATGAGAGTTGTATTATGGTTTTAGCGAAACCGATATAATTTCTTTATTATAAGTATTGAAAACAAGTTAATGGTTACAAAAGCGTAAAAAACGTATGCATGTCGTAATAAGCTTTTCATATTGGTGACACTTGCGAAGTTGTCGAAGCAAAGCTTTATGGTGCTAATGTACTATTTCGGCCCCCTCCCCACCAATAACAATATTGTTCTTATTAATAGGGTACCGCAGACCCAATTTAAGCCATATGGTCATATTTAGCTACTTCATATGTTCGACAGCTGGAGCTGTTTTCGAAGTAGTTCCATGACGTTATATTTACCTTTGCGCATATTGGCGCCAAAGGGCGCGTACATCTACTGCAGATGGTCTTTGTAATGCCACAATAATTCAAGAATAAGCATTTTTTCGCAATATTTGTGTACATGTGACATGTTACTTCGACTTGTCTGCCTTTTCTAATCCGAACTAATAATGAGTTTGGAATGAAAGGTTAATTTTCCGTCACCAAGGTGTATTCCTTTTTTCAATAGTCAATTTCTCGTGTGAAAACAAAGATGCCTCCACCAGGGGTACCGCGGAACACTGGCCGATACATAGCCGACCGTCGCGGAGAAAACAGTACATTTGATAAAGGGTGAGCGATGGTTGTATGACACTGGACTTCAATGAGGTTTTCGGTTTATTGTCGAATAAGAGAAACAAATATTTTTTTGTCATGTTTAATCATAAATTTGGAGCGAAAAACGCTTGAAAAAGACGTTAAATTAGTTCTAAACACTGGCATGTTTTAGTTGCTAATGTTGAACAGAAATATACGATAAAATCCTGTCTTTGAAGTTGTTTCTTTTTCTTTCAAGTTGGAGTTTTTTGTTACGCATTTTGTTTGGAATACTTTTTTTTGCTACTTTATCTGGGTAGCATATAAGTTCAGCGACTAAGCTAGCTTAACAGGATTGTGTTTACAGTTTAAGCTATCTATCTGTAAACCCCTTTCTATGTGCCCAGCGTTGATCGTAAATGAACTGAGAGAGCTTATTTCTTAATAAATACTTACTACTTGCTTTGCCTGTTAGCTAGTACTTGGCCCGCACGAGTAACCAGTTGCCGTAAGAATGAATGAAATAAAGAATCGATGGAGCTTTATAAAAAGCCACAGAAGGACCCCGCGACAATAGCATAAAAATATTTTCAAAGCTAATTGTTTTTGGCTTACATAATTCAGCCGAGCCCAAATGGCTAGCTGAAAAATGCAAAATTCAATATATGAACTGCGATTTTTTATGGATGTACTCTGAATATGAATCTAGCTTAAATACATTCAGAGCTCAAATTAATTTATCAATTTAAAATGTTCGTAATTCATCTTAGTCCTTGGGCGTCATAAAGGTGCGCAATAATACATATTTGAATTTAAAAAACTTACAACGTTACGTTTCCAGTGCTAGGAGAGTTGAGGTCTCTATGAAAAAAAAATCCACCAACTTGATTTTTTTAGAGGGTTCGTAGTTCATTTTTTTAGTTTTTTTGGATACATGTTTTGTACTTGGAAACTTACAATGTTACATACAAAGCTAGTGATCTTAAAGCTTATAAAAAACGCCCATAATTTATTCTGCATTTTTGCAGGGATAATTCAGAGCGTCGACTCGAAACCGCACTATTCAATGACCAAATCGATGCACGCTACGGCTTCGAAAGATATTCGGAACTAACTGAGCGCATCGGGTGGATGGTAAATTTACAGCAGGTACGAGTTTTTATGATATTTTATTTTTGGTAAATGAAATCAACGAAAACGCTATGGTCACTACCAGTATAGTTTCTTGAAGCACTTTGTTCGATTTGCGAATGATTACGGGAGTTGCTGTAAAAGTTCTTTCTTTTCAAACCTCATAACCCTGGAAAATAATAATATCGTGTGTTCTTTTTAATTTCCTGTTACATGTCGCCGTTTCATGCACAGGCGGAGATACTGGATGAAGACAAGCGGCTCATCGCCGCCCTAGATTGTTATTTTTTAGAAGAAAGTGGTTTTCGATTCAAAGTCTCTGTACCGTTCAAGCCCTATATGTACGTTTTGGCTAGGCAGGGCACAGAGCAAGAGGTTACCTCCTATCTTGGTCGGAAGTTCCAGGGGCAACTGTCGGGGTGTGAACTTGTTATGAAAGAAGATCTCGATCTACTTAATCATTTGACTGGGCTTCAGCAGACATATATTAAGTGTTCGTTTGCACACACTTCTGACCTCCAGAAGGTAAGTGTTGGGCAGAAGGCCATGATAATGAATGCTATTCTTGAACACATCTGTCTTTCATTACCAAATGAAGTAGTGAAGAACTGAAGGACAGTTAAACGGTTTCGTTCTATTCCTCTAGTCTAGTTTGTTGTATTTTGGTTAAAATATTTATCTGTCGTGAGGTTCACGAATAAACGTTTATGCGTCAAGGTAGTCCAGTCCACTATATCTGATTTCAGTCCTATGTCAGATTAAACATATATCGTTACTGATCACAGCTTTGATCTTACCAACGACTCTTTTACGTAGCACCTGTTGAGTAACATAACAATTGGTGATCTTCATAAACATTAATTATTTTTCTTGTTTGAATCAGGTTAGACGTGATTTGATGCCGATAGTTAAGAAAAACAAGCTCGATAACGTTGCGACTGCAACGGTAGCTCCCACTGAACCTACCCAGAATATTCTGGACATCCGAGAGCACGATGTTCCGTATCATGTTCGCGCCAGTATAGACCTCAAATTATTCGTTGGTCTTTGGTACTCGATCCGTATGCAAGGCGGTACAACTCCAATTATATCGAAAAGAGAGGATTTGCTTACAACACCAGTAAGTAAAGGAGGAACTTCTACATGCAGCCTGAAAACTATAGAGATATATATGTTTTAAGATGACATTAAACATTCTTGTTGGTCACTGACATGCTCTCACGTTTCCCGAAGTTACCGCTTAATTTTTTCCTATCTTTGTATTATAACAAAGTTTGTAATTTATTGTTTCAAGAATATTTAGTAACATCACATTGTTCGATCTTATATTGCACTAGGACGTGTGTGTTTTGGCTTATGATATAGAAACGTCAAAGTTGCCGCTCAAGTTTCCCGACGCTACCAGCGATCCGATTATGATGATTTCATACATGATCGACGCACAGGGCTTTCTGATCACTAATCGTGAAATCGTCGCGGAAGATGTAGAGGACTTCGAGTACACACCGAAGCCCGAATTCGAAGGTGTGTTTTCCATTATTCATTCTAGACTCGGTTTATTCGCTTAATAGTAATGACGATTGACACTAATAGACAAAAATATGGCTCATGATATGGCTCATGAATGTGAAAAAAATTTCAGAGTTTCGCGAGTTTGACCCTTCAAATTAACGTTGCTGTCAAAATTGTGTGGTCCAAGCTCTAATAGCTTTTTGAGTAAAACACACAATGGTAGCTATCGCCTCTTATGCAAATAATATTCAATTATATAATAGACCTATATTTTTTCTGTTAGAATGATCATTTAATTGTTAAGTTTTATTTATTTATTATTGACACCTGTTATGTAATTGAAATTGTAGGTCAATTTACAACCTTCAATGAAGCTAATGAAGCCGCACTACTGAATAAGTTCTTCGAACATATTCTCGATGTACGACCACTTATAATCGTTACCTATAATGGAGACTCTTTCGATTGGATGTATGTTGAAGAGCGTGCGAAAGTTCATGGCATTGACATGGGCAAGTTTATTGGCTGGAGTAAAGGTCGTGAAGGTTTTTATCTCAGCAGGCCATGTGTTCATATGGATTGTTTCCACTGGGTATGTAATATTTGAGCGTCGATTTTTCGATCTATTTCTTAAATGAATTTGTTCTAGCGTTGAATGCTGGAGGACTACTTACTTGATTTGCTTTGAGCGGAAAAAGTGTGATGTGTGGGATTCCTATGTCACATTGGTTTTTTGTCTGTTTTGTGTAATTTACGCAGGTGAAACGAGATTCGTATTTACCCGTTGGCAGTCATAACTTGAAGGCCGTAGCTAAAGCTAAACTACGTTACGACCCTGTCGAATTAGATCCTGAATTGATGGTGCAGATGGCCCAGGAAAACCCACAAGTTCTGGCCAACTATTCAGTATCTGATGCGGTTGCCACGTACTATCTTTACATGAAATACGTGCATCCGTTTATCTTTGCTCTTTGCACAATAATTCCTACGCAACCAGACGAAGTCTTACGAAAGGGTTCTGGAACTTTGTGTGAGTCCCTCCTTATGGTTAAAGCATTTGAAGCAAATATCGTGTATCCTAACAAACAGGAGAGTGTCCTGAATAAACTTTCCGAAGATGGGCATGTGCTCGATCAAGAGACGTACGTCGGCGGACACGTCGAGGCCTTAGAGTCGGGCGTATTTCGTGCAGACATCCCGTGTAGATTCAGGCTGGTTCCGCAGGCTTGCCAACAACTTATAGACGAGGTGGAAGAAACAATGAAACGAGCAATTGTAGTCGAAGAAGGCATACCATTTGACACTGTCACGAATTTCAAGGTAGTATGCGATGAGATTAAAGGCGCTTTAACTGGTCTGCGCGACTGCCCGAATCGATTGGAAAAGCCGATAATATACCATCTTGACGTTGGTGCTATGTATCCAAATATTATCCTCACAAATCGTCTCCAACCGTCGGCGATGGTAGATGAGACCACATGTGCTGCATGTGACTATAACAGGTTAGTTATATTAGAAATGTTTTTGTTAAGATTTAAATGAAACGGAAGTGAGGCAAGTAATAGTTATATAACATTATTTACAAAGTTTATACAGTAGCTACCCCCAATTATTGCTTTACAGGCCTGGGGAAAAATGTCAGCGCACGATGGAGTGGACATGGCGCGGCGAAATGATGCCCGCAACTCGTGCCGAGTTCCAACGTATACAACAGCAGTTGGAGACCGAAACCTTCTTATCACCTAGTAACCCTAAAAAACGGGTGCCCTTCCACGAACTTCCGGATGAAGATCGTGCCGCTATTGAGAAGAAACGCTTACAAGATTATTGCAGACGCGCATATTCCAAGATTCATGTCACCAAAACACAGCTTAGGAACACAACGATCTGCCAGCGAGAAAACTCGTTTTATGTTGATACGGTCAGGCAGTTCCGCGATAGGCGGTATGAATTTAAAGGGCTACTCAAAAAGGCCAAAGGGAAAGTGGCGGATGCCGTAAAAACGGGTGACGCAGCTGAAATTAAGACAGCAAAAAACTTGGAAGTGTTATATGACTCTCTTCAGCTAGCCCACAAGTGCATCTTGAACTCATTCTATGGTTACGTCATGAGGAAGGGAGCCAGGTACCATAATTATAAAATTTCGACGAATTATGTTCTCCTTTTGCAAAATGTTTAACGCCTACTACTGTGTAATAGTAGTGTAGCATACGTTCACTGTACAAGGGGGCAATGTGGAACATACTGAGGCGGTGGAGGTTCCGTCTGGGCACTAGGTTTAACAGGCACACTGTTCTAATAGAGCCATAAGTGCCAAGGTGCTAACTGAACGGCACGAACGGATCTCTCTTACCTAATCTCGCAAAAGAGAGGAACGAATGTGATCGTGTGGTAAAGATTCAAATGAGTCAATTTGCGATTTTCCTTATTTTAGGTGGTATTCTATGGAGATGGCTGGCATTGTTTGCCATACTGGTGCGGATATTATTATGAAAGCTCGAGAGCTTATTGAACAGATAGGCCGACCACTAGAGCTAGATACAGACGGTATCTGGTGCGTTCTTCCAGCATCCTTCCCTGAAAATTTTGAAGTGTTGTCGACGCATGAAAAAAAGAAAAAAGTGGTTATTTCATATCCCGGTGCCGTCCTCAACATTATGGTGCAGAAAAATAACACAAATGACCAATATTATGAACTTGTCGATCGCGAAAAGCGCACCTATAAAATTCGTGAGGAAAACTCTATTTTCTTTGAGGTAAGTAGTTAGTTGATGCAACCAGGCGTTTCCGGCTCGTTCTAAACTTTATCGAATTATGAAAAACTGGCTATATGCTCGTTTAGACTGTTCCATCTACTCTGTGCAAGCTATGCAATTATTCATGCAGTTCATTTCGTTATGCTGCGAAGCACATATCTTCTCTCAGAAAGATCTACCGCAACTTCCTGCCACTTTAAAGTATTTACAAAGCACCCATCGTGGATTCTATAATATTTCCATTTAATCCATTACATACATCCATTTAATGGTACATCCATTTAATAAAAAAAAAAAAATAGATGTACTGTGCTAAACCTTAGATGACCATACTTAGTTATGATACCCCGTAACTGTATCTGCTTTACACTGCATTCAAAATACAGGTGGATGGTCCATACCTTGCTATGGTGCTTCCAGCCAGTAAAGAAGAAGGCAAGAAGCTTAAGAAGCGTTACGCTGTATTCAACTTTGATGGAAGTTTAGCTGAACTGAAAGGGTTTGAGGTGAAACGCCGAGGTGAATTGCAACTTATCAAGATTTTCCAGTCGTCCGTGTTTGAAGCTTTCCTTAAAGGTATGCCGTGCTTATTACGAAATATGCGCTGGTTGTAAAGACGATTTGCGCAAATGTTCGATGTGATCAAAATCTGTTACAACATTGGATGGTGGATCACCTCTATTTTTAAGTTGACCAGATTCTTGCTTTCATGTTATAATTTGAATTTAAATAAGTAAAAGGACGCAGCGGCGAAACAATTTAGTTGCTGTTGTTGGTAGGTCTGTAGCTGTACAAATTCAGATTTTTAATAATGAACCGATTGCGAGGAGTGAGGCTATCAAAATTTTTATGTGACTAACATGGCTGCTCAGAATAATGTTGCTCAGTGTACTGTCGCTCCTATATCACGTACATTTTTGTTAGCCGAAGCAAATTTTGGGTAATTTTTTTTCGCCTAGAAAAGGCAAAGAAGGGTTTGAAGTAAAGCCGTCCACCCACTCATGTTACTACACTAGGCGAGTCATTGGAAGAGTGCTACGCCTCTGTAGCAAAAATCGCGGACTACTGGTTGGACGTCCTTTACTCCCGAGCCTCGACTATGCCAGACGAAGAACTGTTTGAGCTTATATCTGAAAACCGTTCAATGAGTAAGAAGCTCGAGGACTACGGCTCGCAAAAGAGCACATCGATTTCAACTGCTCGTCGATTAGCTGAATTCCTTGGCGATCAAATGGTGAAAGACGCGGGCTTATCTTGCTGTTATGTTATCGCGAAAAAGCCAGAAGGAGCTCCGGTAACCGAGCGGGCTATTCCGCTAGCTATATTTCAGGTATGAAACCTTATCTCACCTCTTCAGGTTACCTTTGCATGGCACACTCGGAATGACTCTATATTAGTAAATAAAAATCTTTTCAAATTAGCCGTACAAATCTGAATTCGTGGTATTAATGGCACCGCTGTCGGTCTCGTAATTTTACAGCAGGTTGCATATTGCTACTCGACAGCCAACCAGACAAAGCCCATTCCTTAGTCTTTTTTGACTGTCTCCATATTTTTTGTGACTGTTTCTTTTCGAATATTGTCTTAACTGATTCTGTTCCTTTTTCACTACTTCTTTTTTGTTTACCTGCTTGCTTTCCCAAATTTCCTTAGGACTTCATTCATTTCGAATAAACTTAGCAATCAGCCTAAATAACGAAGGCCAATTTACGGTTACAAGGTTATTGATTTTGGCTGTAGAAATCAATAATGTTTCATATACATGCTTAGCCAGAGGCTTACATTCATAAGCGAACTAGGCTTTGTAATTAACCGTTAACATTCCTTCATAAATCATAAACCGACGATGTCCAAACGGTTAACTGTGTTTTTTTTTCCACTTTCCTCCAGCGAAAACCCAAGAATTTTAGGTAAATCTACAGTAGTTTTATTTTTCAATATTTACACAATGCACTTCGGGCACCAGATACATGAATGGACGCGTTACATATACAATCAACCATTTCCTCTCTACACTATATAAACCGTACTAAAGCGATATGTACAAGGATGACATTTCATTGAAGAACTATTTGTCGGTTCGTACGCGACGACCTGTTTTTAACAGAATCGACGATCCCCCAAAAAGCGACCGTCGAAAGAAAACATGAAAAAAAAAACGATTTTCAATTTCAAGAGATTAGTTAGTTGAAGAATAATTCCTCATTCTACGATGTTGAATAACAGCACAATGCAGCCAACCTTTAATACACTGCCATTGTGGAGAATGGCGCTGCCTTCAAAACCTTCTGCTGGCAAAATCTTTCCCATGAGGTTGTTCTGTTCGCAGATGCATGCCCTTGGTAGACCGTTTATATTACCCAATAACTCCTCATCCGGTTCGTCCTTTTCTTTCTTAATGGTACAGCCATTTGTAGTGATTCCGTTCTCTCCGTTCACTTCGCCATTCGGCAGATCGGGTCCGTCAGACGTTTCGGATTTCGGCACGACAGGTGTACTAGCCCCGGCCGCTGATAACGTATCTTCCGAATCAATGGTTTCCGTTTTTACTATAATTTCATTTTTACCCTCGAGTCGTTTGGCATCTCGTTCAGCTTTGATGGCTTGTTCTTTGGCTTCCTTCTCGTCAGTCCATCCGGTAAGGTCGACCTCTTCAACATCGCTGCCAATGGCCTGGGCAGCTGCGGCTGCTGCAGCTGCAGCCGCAAGCGCTGCCTTTTCTGCCTTCGATTTACGTCCTCGCTTCATCGGAAGCCTTTTCTCCTTCTAGAATGTTTCAAACGGGAACAGAAGAATGTTTTTTTTTACTAGACTACAACTTGCACCAACACCATATCTACTTTTGTGTTATTTTCTTAAAAAGATAAGCTTGAATATGCGAGCTTTGCAATAGCCTCTGATCGGTATCAGCAATTTTGATATATATAGCTATCATTAGTTAGTGTCATAATTATAAATTAATAGAACATGGTTATTACTTAGATATGTGAAAACTCACGAAACTTACAATTTTCTTTTTCTCTTTAACAAGAGCTTTGATGTTGTCGGTAACTGATTGATTCTCCTTAAGTATATGCTGCACGTCGTGGTTATAGAGTACGCCATCCACATGTGTTCCATATTCACTGTAGTTGACTAGCTCAAAGCATTCCGTTACTTCATCGTAGAATATAACGGCATGTCGTGCAGAAGCATACTTGCAGTCTCCATAGTATTCAAGGTTGACATCGGCGCTGTTACACATCCCTAGTGTTAGATGGTTTTCCGTCACACAGAGCTGTGGGCCGCTTGAGCCTAAACCAGGCGTAATGAATGCCCGAGGTTGCACCTTGTCAACAACTGGTTCAGCTTTTTTCTGTTGTCTCATCTGCTCGATCATTCGGGCAGCCAATAACCGCACCGTTGTCTCCCCTAGGTCATCCACTGTTACATGCTCTAAATCAAAAATCCGCGAATTCATAGAAATAACCCCACCTAACCAATCGTGCTGCTCACGACGTTTCCGTGCGGCCCGATACATCGACTTGATGTGGGGAGGTATAGCGACCCGAATTACATCAGGTTCTATTCGACGCTTCTTGTTGAATGGTGGATCCTTTCGTGAATTTTTATGGAAAAAGTCCAGCATGACCTTTTGCTCGGTAACAGACTGACAACAATACTCGTCCCATAACCTCACCCGTTCCGAATGTCGATCTGACGTCATCTTGTCGTCGACCGCATGATGCGGATGGTTTGGGCACATCCACCGCGATAGGGGCATCATTGTTAGCGGGGGATCGAGACAGTCAGCGTGGAACATCAGTGGACAGTAATCACATTGGATGAGTGGGCCAGCGCGCGACGATCGATCACAGCCAAAGCACGTTCTTACCGGTGCAGGTACAAGACCACGGTCGAGGCGGGCCAGCTTCATTTCTCGTAACCGTTTTTTTGTCGGTTTGCCGCACCCTGAAAACACGTATGGCAGCGATACTTCTTTACTTAGTTGAAATTCCTCCGAATTATCCTTCTCGACCGCTTTGAGCAGCATTTTAAATGCTCGACTTAGCAAGGGACGATCGGAATCTTCATGTTCTTCGCAATCGAGTTCGTCTTCTGGCTCAACCTCGGCTGCCGGTCCCAAAGCTACAGCTGCCGCAGTCGATGTACAATTAAAGCAGGTCCATTTGGCCACTGGCAAATGGTCATCATCAAGAGGGGGATTGTGGCATAAGGTATGAAAGCAAGAATTGCACCGTGAGCAGCACACAACATCCCCACACTCACCACAAGAAACACATTCTCGACTTGAACCTGGCCAACAGAAAAAGAGATCAGGAAAAAACAGGCGGCTTCGTCATTAGCAACAGAATTTTCTTGATAGGCAGGTTTAGAGGGTTCACGATTTCCATGTTATGACCAGTAAAGTACACCTTTATCACATTCATAATATAGACAACAGACACATTTGACAAGATTGAATGTTAGTAATTATTAAACGATTCTGATCGCCGTCATATCTTGGAAATATTTTATATACATTTTGCAGGAATGCGATTAGGAATTGTTTACTAGTAATTTTATTTAAATGCAATGGGACAGCATTTAAGCATACAATTCATTTTGGATAAACAGCACTATATCTCACACATGGTTTAATTTTTTTTACCTAATTCGAGTCTCTAAAAAAAGAACTCTGTATATTTGATAGCTATTACGTTATCACTTACCAACAATAAGTATATTATTTTTTTTCTTCTTGCTTTCCTTTCGTGGTGAAGATATAAGGCTAAGAATTTGGGGCATCAATCCTTCTTGAGGATCCCACTGCACGACAAAGTCCGATTTTTCATAGCGTTCGTCACGACGACTTGGTTTTGCCACTGCCACGGGTGCATCGGGCTCGGGGCTTCGCGATGAGCACGGCTCCTCAGGGCTATTTGTTTTTCGTCCCGACATCTTCTACAAGTCAATGTGTTCAAAAATGCACGCAGTCATAGAGAAGACCGGTTGGCACTACTCGACAATTTGGCACGCAAATTTATTTTTCTGAAAAGCTGTTAAGCTCTCAAGGAACCTTTTCACACTTGAAGTAAATTTTCGTAATAGATAATAGTCCCTCCCCTGCAAAGAAAAATATTAAACTTTATTGGATTTATATTTTCGTAGTAGACTCTGTTATCGACAATTTAGTAAACTAATTTCGCTATAAGTCATTAATCTACTCAAAAGGCATTGCAAAGTTTTGTATGAGCTGCGATATGCATACGCTCTAATCCATATTTTTTCAAATTTATTTAGGCTTTTTAAAAAGTCGAAATATTGCTCAAAACAATTAAATTACTTGGTGTTCTAATTTCACGCAGTCGTTGTGAAGATTGGAAACTTGATACATTTACATATGAAGTCTGTTTCGAACATGACCACTTGTTTATGTGATATTTCATAAATTCTTTTTTGATTAACAGCTTAATTTACGTCGGTTTTAAACCCAGTTACCCGTTTTGTATTTTTAGCTCTCTTACCCGAACCACTATGCCCGTGATGTAATTTAATCACAAAGTTGTATTTGACACCGCACAATTTAAGAAAATTTCGGCGCCATCTTTGTAAACACAACGAAGGTACCGCAATAGTACCAAGTGTGGTACGCTTTCTGCTGCTGTTAGTCTTATTCTTTGCACGGGCAAAAATAAGTGCTTAATCGAATTAAGACTCATTGCTGAACGATTCAATGTTATGTAAGCATATAGTATAGTGGAGGTTTTGTGAAGATGCGAAGTTGAAACTTAATTGTGGTTTCAAGTTAAAATCATGCATGGTACTCTTTAGATGTCCGCTATTTTAGAGGCCGGGAAATATGAACATGTGTTGATCCTCTTTTGTAGCAGAACAAAATCCAAGTTCTCAGTAAAACTTGATTTGAAAAGAAGCTCTATATCTTAAAAAAAAACCGTTAAATATAATAGGTTTTGTATTTGAAGTCAATTAGAAACAAGCATAAAGTACTGACGTGTTTTTTAGCATTAGGTTGAATTTAACACGCATATTTGAAATTTTTAATACGCAGCGTTTGACTTAATAATTACTAAGATTTAAATCTAAGTTTTAAGAAATATTTCATAGAGAACATAGGAAACGGATAACAAAAGTTTTTTGAGGATTTATAACGGGTATGATTTGATTTCCAAATTATGCATGGGCGTCAGAACCCGATTTCCCGTTATTGGACACCTTTTAAGGGCCCAGTAGACAAAACACTCACGAATAACGTTACAAGGTTCGAATGATGTTACTTTTGGGCCAAGGCCCGAAAGCTTATAAGGAAGCGAAAACAACAAATATATACATTTTTTAATCAGTAGCGACTGCATGTGCCAAGTCGATTAGATCAACATTTTTTGTACTGATTTGTATTTTGCTGATTGCTACGTCTAATAGGCTGAGCCCGCGGTGCGACGTCGCTTTCTTCGCAAGTGGCTCAAGTGTTATGGCGAGGATGAGTTGGATATTCGGAGTATTCTTGACTGGCATTATTATATCGAGCGGCTTGGTTCCGCTATTCAAAAAATCATCACCATTCCAGCCGCTCTACAGCAGGTTGGTGGAATACTTAACTGGAAACTGTACCTTCTGCATTTGGCTTTATTATGATTCAGTATGTATTTTTTGTCCTGTAGATTTGAACGATTTATTATACATTCAACGAAAGACTATTCGCATGTAGCTATTTAGTGAGATTTAGCGTAAGTGAAAGCATTTTACGATTTTATGCATAGCAAACATGTATAATGAGCACATTGCTGTGTTGTTTAACTGTGTAACGACTAGGTCCGGAATCCAGTTCCACGAGTATCCCATCCACCGTGGCTTCATAAAAGGCTCCTTGAAAAGGATGACGTACTTAAGCAAAAGCGGATCAACGAAATGTTTCAAACAAAGGTCCTTACGTAAACTAAGAGCTACAAATCTAAATTCTTTGTTGTATTGACTCAGTATGTGTCATTACTTAAAAGTGCACTCCAAGCAAAACCTTGTAGTAAATATTCATATACCCGTTTTGATGCACTTAAAACTGAAATTCAACCTTACGGCACCATGAGAAAAAGTACTGGAAAATATTAAATACACAAAACACCATAAAATAATTGCATAAGAATATGAAAAAACTTATTGACTTGTTTGCTTTATTGATTGCTGTAAGCCAACAGGAAAAGGACATAGAAGATCTTTGTAGCCCGGGCACGTCATCTGAAACTCGCCCAGTGGTTGCTACAGTAACGCGCAAAAGGGCCAGAGACGAGGATAATATCGAGAATATCGGTCGTCATTGGAGGGAGGTGTTAGGGAACCCACCCCCGACGGGAAGCACGAATGAAGAGCTCGCCAAATGGATCGATTTCCACAAGCGCAAGTGGACTTACCAAAAAAATCAGAGGGACCAACTAAAGAAGCTTACTAAACGTGTTGCCCGTGCATCTGCTATACCGACATCACCCACGGCCACTCAAGTGGCTAAGCGGACCAGACTTGGTGGCACTAATGGCGCAGGTATCAACACACTTGGGAATTTCCTACGTAAGGCTCAACAGACACTCCTCAACTCACCCTGGCAAGTGATTCAGGTAACAGCAGCATATCATACAAACGTTTTCCCAAAAAAAAGATCTCAGAAAAACAATCTTTAAAAGGCATGTGCATTTATTTACCAAATGTTTATGTTAAATGCGTATTGTATGTTTATCGATTAGCGACTTGTTTCCTTTAAATTATAGGTTTGCGAAACAGGCCGTCCAGGGATCTTCAAGCTTTGGGTGCTACTAGGTTCTTTGGAGCTGCGGCAGATACGCCTTGTTGTACCCCGCATCTTCTATGTCAATCAACGTTACCCGAAAGACAACGAAGAATCTCCGATTTATCGGAAGGTAATGCGTCATTTACCACGTGCGCATCAAGTAGCTCATCTGTATGAGTACGCGATTGATGAAGGGGTGTACATTCACAATAACGACGATATCGCTGCGGAGCTCGCAAATCCGTATATCGAGGGGATATACGAGACACAAGTGCCTCTTGATTTCCGACTTATTGTTACGCTCGGCTGTGTGACGAAGCTTAACAAGCAGTATTACAGGTATGGCTACAATTTGGGGGTATAACTATCATATAAAATTCTATTATGAGGGCACATTTGCGCTATCCGCAGCATAGACGTTGTCACAGATGAACGTTGGGTATGATATTCAGAGGTAGAACGGAAGGATGACGAAGAAGATCCATCAGCAAGGATTCTAAAAGTATCATCGGATCCTTATTGTTTTACAGGCACTATGTTGGGGAGTCGAACGATACTTTCGACATGCGTCATTTAGAAATGTGCACCCTAGCACAAGTGGATTATCTCGAAGGGCAATGCATGAAATACGTATTTTTGTATCAACATCGGGAGGCGCAAAAGCAACTCTTGGCTCTATTCATTCCCGTGACAAAACGTGCCTGGCTTTTTACAGTGGATACTGTGAAAACGAATCAAATACCTAATTTGACCAATATGTATAATCAAGAAAGAGCAGCCAAGTAAGTTACTAATCGCACGAAATATATGTAATTACATTTAAATAGAGCAGTACAGAACTTTATAAAATCTGATAAAATTTTTATCGAGCTTAGCTTCGCGAAAATTCGATGTACCTAGGATACACAAAGTATTTAAGATATGTGTTAAAGAATAACTCATTCTCGCTTGCATTTGTCATGCGTACAAATAGGATCGATCGCGGTACTGCTGAAAATGCGATTTCAGGACCCGACTACACGTTTGAGTCTTCAGCAGAATCTGATGTTCGTGTAGTTTATAAGGCAATTCAGCGTCAACTACAGCTGTACCTTACTGAAAAACGAGGACCTACACTCCTTGCCGTACAAAGCGCCCTTGATGCGGCAGATCTGGCAGTGCTTATGCCGCAAACTAGCGAGTTTCCTATGGTGCGACTTCACGTTCGAGATAGCGTAAAGATGTTTGATCATCTGCAGTGGCAACGACTGGGGAGTAAGGCTGCCATCAAACATTTCCTCAATGTTGAGCCCGCCCTTCATGTGAGTTACGTTCTCACCTAACCGCGCAATCAAGCTTGCGAAACTATTAAACGCTTTTAGTGCCGTAGCGCAAAGATTTGAGCTGCAAATAAGATCAACAGTTATTAGTACATGCAAAGTACTTTGGCGCAAACTAATATGTCGTCGCTAAAAAATTGAATTCTAGGGCCAGCTCGAACAATGCCGCTACCTACATGTGCCGATCGGCAATCTGCCAGCGGATGCAACCAAATTCGGCTGCGATATTTTTTACGCACGAAATTTGCTCAAGCAGAATTTTGTTTGGTGGTGTTCAAACACTGACCGTCCTGATCTCGGAGGGAAAGAGGCCGATGATAATCGCAGCCTCGAGCATGAACTTCATCTTGAGGTAGACAACAACCATATGACCTGGCTAGGCAATATAAAGCTTGTTTATTTTACTAAATTTTAGGTATACAATCTGACGAACTCCGCCATAACAGACATGTATTTATTATGAGTTTCTTCGCGACGTCTTGAAGAGCGTTACTTATTGGTCACTAATTGGAGCATTTTGGAAACGCGTTGTAGGGGGTGAGTCGTACAAAATTAGAAACTATACAAATAATGCCTAAATGACTTATCAGGCGAATCATGAAGGAGCGTACACAAGTGCTTGTGTTGAATTGGAATTGCATGGATTATTCGTGACAACCATACTTCAGGCGCATACCCTTGCCGAACTTGAGGGTATCTGCAGCAACATTGCCTTTGACGCCGTACAAGTGCAGAGCGTTCAGGATATGGTTCAAGGTTAGTGTTTGTTCCTGCTGTGGGCTTTACTGTCACCGTAACTTCCAGTATATATAATAAAGTGAAGATTAAATTAAAGTAATTCTTTTGATTTTACACATCTCATCAAGTCAAACATCTTAGTCTATAAATGAAAACAACACACGATTAGCGTTTTGGCTATTCTCATGTTTACAAACAGTTCTTGCTACAATATGTCGACAGGAGGCACGGAAGCTGGACACACCGTGTCTGGTTATGATGAATCATCGCAATGTGCAGGTGCATTTCGAATTCTTCGTCAGATGGTTTCTGCCTTCATGAAAGATGTGGCGGTTTACAAAAACGTCTTTGCAGATCAGCAGCTGCTGCATCTGTTCCGGTGGCTGAAGGATCCACATTCACTGCTGTATGAACCCTCATTGAAGCGTATTGTCGATAATTTTATAGGAAAAATGTTCCACCAGCTTGTTGCCGAGTTTCATCGCCTTGGAGCCAAGGTATGAATGTACAAACTGATGTCAATTAAAGCAGGACAAAAAGTCCCCAAGTAGAATTGTATAGAGCAGTACATTCGTCCTGTTTAGAACTGTAGGTATACTCAGTGTACTACTTCTTAACACAATCTTAGACCACCAGTGCGTGGGTTCTATGTAAAGAATGAAATTTTCAAATAACGTGTGTTTAACACATCTCTACGCTATTCAGTATTTTACATGTACACTTCTTAGCTTAATGATTTTCTAGTATACTTGTCTAAGCTTTTAATGCCTGCGTTGTTAAACGTGCGCTCGTGTATTCAAAATAGGTGGTTTATGCCAACTGTTCTCGAGTTATCGTCTGTACTAAACGCCGAAGCATCGAAGACGCTCTGTCCTACGTCGATTTTGTTATTAATTCTATGCGAAACAAGGAACTATTTCATAGTATAAATCTGACTGTAAAGCAAGTCTACAAACTGTTGCTATGGATGGACCCGGTACGTTGCTTACTTATCGATCGTTTCATTAAATGATATAAGTTTTGGATGAATTAAAAACTATTCTTTGCCACTCATATTTTTCAGTTCATTTCATTTAATCATAGTCATTGAGCTAAGGGCTGACATTGGATTGGCCAAGAGTCATCAACTTCACCAAAATATTTTATTGAACATTTTATAACCTATTTCACTTCTAGTCTAACCACGGTGGAGTTCAAGAAACGGAAGATTCGGAAGATGAAGTTAGAATGCTGTGGAACATGAGCAAGTTCTTGTCGACACCCTCGCTCGAAGAGAGCTTCAATATGATGGTTGGGGGATATATTAATGCTTTATATCAACATCTGCACGGTCAGGAGCCCGGGTCGATGGATAATGCCCAAGAAACCATGAAGTTCGTTGACGCGCTGATTAAGGACGAATTTGCACAGAGTCTAATGAGGTAAGTCCCTCGTAGGCGGGAATGGAGAGGTTGGTAGTATAATATTCATTCAGTTAGCTCAAGAGCATGTGGAGAAAAACGTTCTAAAAGCTGTTTTGATTATAAACTTGTATCAAATAATTTTACGCTTTCTGTATAGTATATTTAATATCGCAGGTACAATTGTTATACAAGTATTAATTGCACAACTCCTAATGATCCCCATTGACCAACTATTTTATTACTATTAAAAGTCTCTTCTTGTTAATTTTTAATCCTTAGCTTGACGAAAAAGCTGCACGACAAGTACCCGACAGGAGAGTTTCCTAGAAATGCTATGATGAGACCCACCATTTCGCGAGTGTATTCGCCGTCACTTGAATTTGTAAAGATGGTGACCCGAGCGCTGTCAATCGACTCCAATATTTCTGAATACATCAACAATAAGCTGAAAAGAGATCTACTAAAACTTTGCGGCGTCGGAGCCTTTTCAGAAATCGCTCAGTGGAATGATCCCTGTCTTTCATTTACCCTCTCTCAGGTTTGGACAGACACCAGCGTCGTTATCGGCGTCTTTCTGGTTATCATGTGTACAAAAACGTGGCTTAGAGTTATTGAATAGATATGAAGAGTGCGCAAATAGGCTTAAATGAATTTCTTGCCGATTAGAACTTTGAGAAAATGTATCTCGATGCCCCCAACAATTTAGCAAATCATCTCTCTATGTACAAAAAGTTGCAAGTTTATCTGCTACTGTAGAAATTACATACGCGAAATTTGTCAGACCCAGCCCAAAAATACAGCTGACTTACACTGGGGTTTCTAAAAACGGTAACTTCATTGTCTACTACCCGTAGAAAAAGGGCTTTTCTCGATTTTAGTCAAACTGGCGTGGAAACTTTTTACGTAATACACTACGTTTACTACATACATATTTATATATTATAATATGCTCGTTGACAAGTACACCCAGCAGCAGGCAAATTGTAAGCCATAAAGTTGCGCTTCACGTATTGTTGATGTGTGTTTCTGTATTACTCCTAAAAAATATCACGCGAAGTTCGGCAAATAGCGCCGGCTCGAGTAGACATGGAATGCTAGAAAAATCGATTCTCTTGGCTTTAATATATGCAGAGCAAAATAATATTAAGCAAAATCTGTCATTATTAAGCAAAACTCCAATAATAATACTGCCTCGTCATATCAAAGGGTTTATTTCTGATTTTCTCGACGAAACACAACTGACATCAACAGCAAGTATGGTAGCATTTTTAAACATTTATCTTTATGCTTGGAAAATTCATTTATGCAGGTAATTTGCACCCATTGCAATAATGTCCGCGATATCGACCTTTGTCGTGACGCCTTCATGGCAGAAGGCGAATGGTACTGTCCGATGTGTGAAGCCAACTATGAAAAAAGTTACATTGAAAGTCTTCTCGTCGACTCACTTCAGGCGATAGCAACCGCTGAAGTTTTGCAGGATGTACAATGTACTAAGTGCAACATGGTGGGCAGAGAGAAAACGTGAATTAGCTAATTTATTAGTGCCATTATCATCACAATCATTATTTTAGCTGGTCCAAGTCACTGTTTAGTCTAAAAGTCGCTGGTTAGAACTAAAGAGAATCGGCATGTTCATATGCTATGAAATACAAGTTGCTTATCTAGATTTATATTTTGTAAATCGGTGCGCAAAAAACTGAAAATCCTATCTAACTAGCAATCTTAGTAGGACTAGCACTTATGAAACACATACAACATAGTACGCATTCGGTTTTTTATGTACTACCTTGGCAAAGTAGCGAGGATGATTGAAACACTATTTCTTGTATTACAGATCAAGGAAAACAATATGAGTCGTCATTGTGAATGCGCAGGCTATTACAAAAACCTCAATGATACCACAAAGGTCTGCGAAAAGTTAAACACCTTCGTGGTAATGGCCAAGTGAGTGCAACATTACGTAAATATCACTAACGAATATGCAAATAAAGTGAATGTACGTATAACAAATATGTGAACACTGACCAGGATATGGGTGTGACTATCAAAATCTAGTCTAAACAGTGTCTCGGCATCACTGTACCGTAAACGATCTAACTAAATCTTTGATCGATCGTAATAGGGTAGAAAAATAAAAGGCGCCAATACTGTCCTAATTTTTCGTAACCTTCTTTCGAAAAACCTGACCTGCCTACGTATGATCCATTTCTCACTTCAAGTCTTTCGCTTTTTCAGGACATTCAAAATGGATGTTCTTCTGGAAGCCGTCGAATGGATGTGCGCTATGAACTAGGAAAAAATATATATTTGGTCGAAAGAACACTACGAGTTATGCAGATCACCTTACAAACAGCAATAGCTAAGATACCTTATCCGAGAAAAAACTTCTCGGAGCTTTGCCCTCTGACAGCCCGCCCGCACGTAATGTAAAAAATATGTGATTTCAGGCTGAATGTAGGTGGTGCTCATTTTTCATGATGTTAACAAATATCGACTACTTATTGTATCTATGCCAATATAAGTTGGTTCTGTTTGCATAGGCGACACAAAGAAGCTATACTAATGGAGCTGTATAAAGCTGATTTATTAACAAAATTAATATGGTCTTCATTCATGAGTTCAAGCCACATCGAATGATGAGCGTTTTGTGCGCGGTGCGTAGGAAGCAAACGTCATTCCAACTTTTCCGCTATATGTCGATGGAGCCTGTAATTGAATTTCGTTTCCCTGGTGCAACCAGTGTGAATTCTAGCATACTGGTTTTTATCTGTTTAAATTAGTAAGTAATTATCACTTTTATAGTGTATAAAGTTTTTTTTTTTAGTTTCATTAAAGGAGTTACTAGTTGTCTCCCATTACGGTTAAGCAACGGATGGAGTCCGTGATTCGCTTAAGCTCCTCATTGATGTGATTGCATCTGTCAAAATTTGACTTCTGCACTTCCAGAGGAACCTTGTCAGCATAATCCGTTAAAGCCATACTTTCTTGAAGCTTGGCCAAAGATTGTTTAAGCACACTTTCTTTCTTTGACAATCGCTCTTTCTCCTTGGCAGGATTAACCACACCTTAAATGAACAAAATATTTCCTATTTAGCACTAAGGCTCTTCATTATTTTTACAGGTACTATGATAAAATGATAAAATAATTGGTTTTCAATATGCTCCAATATGTTCATAGAATATATTCTTAAAACTATGTCAACTGAATATTAACAATATCTTTTTGGCACATTAAGAATTAAAGTCAGAAAGTTTTGAGACCGTTTTTCTTCTTGTCGGATAGATTGACCGTAGCTCCTAAGCTAATTGTCGGTACTGTTAGATAATCCTAGACTCAATCGCAGATTCAATGGATGAACTTAATTTGAACAAGTAACATAGAGCACTGTGATGAAATGCGTGCGAACATGAAAATACTATAGTAAACAAGCATGAAAACTCATTAATATCATTAAATGCAAACTCGACCTACCTTTGAGAAGTAGATGGGCCTCAGCATTCCCGATGGTAGTAATTGCGCACCCTTCAGGTGGGGTTTGTACCACCTGGCATGAGAGTGACGTTGTTAGAGTGATTATCGTAATGGCGTGTTCGGTAACAACTCTTGCCGTATCCTCAGGACATTTAACGAATAAATCAACTTTTTGAGCACGAGTCAAGTTGTAATCTGAACGCATCGACCGAACTTTATGCACAAGATCTAGCACAAAGGCAACATCTTTCTCGATCTGCTCGTCGCGACCACCGGGCACCTCGGACTCGAGAGGATAGGAGGCAACACAAATGGATGGGGCATCGTTTAGACCTCGAGGCAGGCGCTGCCAAAGTTCTTCAGTGATAAATGGCATCATAGGATGCAATAAACGCAGACCAGTGTCGAGACAAATATACAATGTTTGTACTGCTGCAGTTTTGGCAGCGTCACTCTCAGATTGGAACACAGGTTTGAGCGATTCGAGATAGACGTCACAAAGCTCATATAGCCAAAAGCTATAACATGCCGTTGTTGTCAATGGGAAATCGTATTCTGTTAAGCCCTTGTTAGCGTTCGCGGCAGCAAAAGCCAGCCTTGAAAGAATCCACCGATCCATAGGAAGGCGTTCACTGGGGCTGTCCGGTGGTTTGAAATCAGCTCCTAGGTACGTTAATGCAAACTTTGTGGCATTCCATAGCTTATTGCAGAAAAAACGATATCCTTCAACACGATTAATATCAAGGTTGATATCTCGACCCTGACTCATGTGCGCGCACAAGGCGAATCGAAGAGCGTCCGTGCCACACTCAGGAATTCCTTTCGGGTAGTCTCGTTTCTGGCCCTCCTTTGCCTTGCTGATCTCATTTGGGTCAAGGTTCGAATTATCTAAGGTGGCCTGAAGCCTTTCCAACGTGATACCTTTGATCACATCAAGAGGATCAATTACGTTGCCAAGCGATTTGCTCATCTTTCGTCCATGGGCGTCACGTACAATTGAGTGCAGAAGCACCTCTCTGAATGGCAGCTGACCCAGTAGTTTCGTTCCTAACATAACCATGCGCGCTACCCAGAAGAAAATGATATCGTGACCAGTTTCAAGTAGCGAGCCGGGGTAGAATGCCTGTAAATCGACTACAAAATTAAACATCTTACAAAGTTAGGCGTTTCGATATTCTTCACAATCGAACGTCTGTGTCAGTCCATTGGGTGAGTCACACTTCAGCCCGTTAACGAATCATTAAGTATATGCCTCTAACTTATGCCATGGCTTGCAACTAAGCCTTTCGTATAGGTGATGGGCATACATACTTCACAACTAGAAAAATGTTTTCACTCACTTGTGGCGTCGGGCCAGCCGAAAATTGAGAAGGGGAACAAGCCTGAAGAAAACCACGTATCAAGGACATCTTCATCTTGTTCTAGGATAATCTCCTCTAATGCTACTTTGAATTGGGCAGCGGCTTTACTCAGTGCTTCATCCCTCGTTCGACCGCTAATCCAGTATTCGTTTGAGTTCCACGAACCTGGGTGAATTCGAATGAGATGATAAAAATTAGGAAATTGTGTTGTACGGGCCGCGCTCCTTTAATTAAAAAATCTTTCGTTACATAACAAGTAAATCCTTTATTTAAATCGACAGTAGCATCATTGTTGCTATCTTAGGGTGCACTTATAAACGGAGAGGTGTACATAGTGCATAAAGCCCCCATAAGTATGCTCCCTTATACTTTTTAAATAATTTTTAAGGTTACCAAGACAAGAATGGATTGACGAAGCCAGAGCTGTAAAATCTTATCGATCTGTAAAAAATTGCATAGCTAATGCTTTTTGCCGTAGATTTTTCGTACTGCTTAAACCACATTTGAAGTGGCATGAATCACTTAGATGTAACGATTTCTCAGCTCCATTGCCTACACATAAAAGAAGATCTGAGCTAATTATCCGATTGCCAATTAATAAATTGGTACCACATTAGAATTCGCACTAACCTAGCAGCTTTAGTGATATTGTCTTTGCGTTAGCACCACAGATACTAGACATTAGTTATCAGTGTGTCTAAAATGAAGATTGAGAAGTCTCATTCCACAAATACATACCCTCCGGATTAGGTTTGCTCTTAAGCGTGACATAGTAGGCAGGAATACGATGTCCCCACCACAACTGTCGCGAAATGCACCAGTCCTGAATGTTTTCTAAAAAATAGTTCCAAATCTTGATCTGTGGCTCTGGAACAATTCGTAGGGTTCCCTCTTTGACATCATTTACAGCCTGAGCAGCCATTTCTTTGCAATTAACGTACCATTGCACTTTTAGAATGGGCTCAACGATATCCTTTGACCGGGAACACATAGGAACGACCATGGGATTGTCCTTGGTCTCTCGGTACAGTCCAAGTTTTTTAAGTTCCTCGAGTACGGCTTTACGGGCATCGAAGCGCTTCATACCTGAAAACTTGCCACATCCTGCGGAAATAACACCATTTTCATCCATAATATTTATAAATGGCAGGTTATGCCTTTTCCCTACTTCATAATCGGTATAGTCGTGGGCGGGAGTAATTTTTACGGCACCCGTACCGAAGGTCATATCGACAAACTCGTCGCAGACAATCGGTAATTTGCGCTCTACAAACGGGTGGATAACCGACTTGCCATGGAGATGCTTGTAGCGCTCATCATTTGGATGGACAGCAACAGCCGTATCGCCAAGCATCGTCTCAATACGAGTAGTGGCAACTACGATCTCATCATCGCTTCCCTCGATTTTATACACGAACGAGATCAGAACACCAAATTCAACCTTATCCTTATACCCGGGAACAAACAGAAGAGTTCGTCCCGGCAGCTCCTTCTTGTCAACCTCTACATCAGAGATGGCTGAGCTAAGTGCGCACGACCAATTCACGAGACGGTTCGCCCGATAGATCAGATTTTCCTCGTGTAATCTACAAAATGCTTCAGTCACGGCTTTACACATCTTCGCGTCCATCGTGAAGACGGCTCGAGAGAAATCGACTGAACATCCTAACGCCTTGAGCTGGTCATAGATACGGTCGGCCTTCTCGTCACGCCACTTCCACACTTCCTGAATGAAACGCTCGCGCCCAATGACATGTCGGGTTATACCCTGTTCACGGGCAAGTTTTTTCTCGACTACAACTTGCGTGGCAATGCCGGCATGGTCACAACCCGGATTCCACAAGGTAGTTTTGCCCTGCATACGATGCCAACGAGTCAAAGTATCTTGAATGGCTGATGTTAGCGCATGTCCGATATGCAGGGATCCCGTAACGTTAGGGGGTGGGATGACGATAACGAATTTTCCCTTGGAGTTTTCGGCGAGGATATCAGGACTATTATATTCTGGCTTGAAAAATCCCTGCTTCTCCCACCAGGAATACCACTGCGCCTCTACGTATTGAGGACTATAGGAATCAGGCATGGCACCAGAAATATCCTTCTTATCACCTGGTGCAGTCTGTTTCTCATAGATAATTGTACCCTTGGTTTCTTTTGGCTCTTTTCTGAAATTCAAACGATGCTGTCGATTATTAATTTATTACTGTATTTAATATTATCTTATTATCAATCTACTAATCTATGCTAATATTTAAAAACATCATAGCTCATATAGACGTAATTGGCCCCGGTACTTGTCTTTCAGATAAGTCAGATGTATATTGGTATTCGAGGCAAAGAGGAATTAATGATTACAGTTGACCAAGCAGGAGATAAGGATGAAGTTGAAAAAGGTATATATATATATATATATATATAGTGAGAATTGTCGAAGATCAATGGAACGTAGTTTTAAAAATTGTGTATGGTGAATTATAGTAAATTGAGCGCAATGAACATAAGGCAACTAGAAATATTAATTTTGAAAAACAACATTCGAAATAGATAGAACAAGTAAAAAATTTAATATGCGATGCTATTGCTTTTTCGTTAAAAACGGAAATAAATATTTAACGCGACCATAAAAAAAAATTACGATGAGAACATTGTCACACAAAAGGCCTTGAGAGCCCTTTGTGTCTAAAAGTAAGAGATCAGTCTAAAGGAACAAGAATACAGTATTGTGTAATTACTAAGTAAAAAACTACCAAATGTCGAAATTAAATCACAGATTGTTATGGGAATGTACAAAGACATTGCTGTCTGATAGACTTAATATATTACCCTCGATGCGTAAATGGAAAAAGAACTTTTCACAATAAAGGTTTTCGGTGGGCCAGTTATAGGTTTCCTTGTGTGATGCAATAGGACCCATATTGTGTCAGACACTTGACACTGTGTTTGATCCAAATAAGAGCCAATTAAAGCGAAGACGTGCAGTGCTCGACCGAAAAATTACTCATAAAGCTAAAACGGTGTGCAGCTTTGCCTGGCAGTCAATGGCTTTACCGTTTATTTATAATAAGACAAAGATGGCTAGTACAACTTTGTTATAGAAATGTCACAAATAAAACTTGAAGTTGGTAGGATAAGACACATTTCAGACAATCAGTCTAGTATCCGCTCAAACCAAAAAAATCAATTGCATGTTCACTTACATGAATATTAAATTTCTAAAGAATTACAAAGGATATAACGAAAAAATAAGCATACACTTATATATTAATCTTGTTCATTCCAATTAGTGAAATACCTAATTGTTTCAGGATGTTCTCATGTTCTTTTTTTGCTGACAACTTTTGTCATTTGTAAATTAGGTGTAGATAGAACTCGACTTTCTCTTTAGCTCATAATCGGATTGTACTCTAAGAGAAACCGTGGCAAGACAAAGGAATCATAACTGCATATAGAACCAATCTAAAAAAAGCGCAGGTCAAAAAAGGCATGCACTGAGAACCTAACTGAACTTATTCGTTTACCCTGTCAAAGAAGCTCGGTTGATTCTGTACCGGATAGTTAGCATATGGCTTCCGATGCTTTAGCATCGTTACACAATCAACTAGTCTGGGCAGTGTCTGCACTGTTAAGAGGGGTACCTAGCATATGCATTATCGCTACGAATATATATTATATCTATGTTTTCTAATGAACGCACTTATCCTTTTTAGTGGCACTCTTTTCTCCGTCGCCTTTTTTCGCCTGCTGTTCTTTTTGCTCTTGAAGTTTCTTTTGTTTCTCCTGGAATTTCGCAAGCTTTTCAGCTTTTTTGGCCTCAGCCTTTAACTGCTTTTCGGTTTTTTCGTGCTGTTGCTCCATCGTTAGCTGGACTTCGGAGCCGCATAAGTCTTGTTCCACACGGAGCCGCACGGGTGCACTAGGCCATACAAAACAAGCCGAACCGCTGCCCCGATCTCAAAAGCAGCACACGAAACCTTCTAATGAGATACAACGTGGAGGAACACAGCACTTGAAGTCTGGCGGCAAACAAAACCGAGAGAGAAATTGTCCCGTGAAACGCAGCGGTGGGCTAACGTGAGAAAGGTAAGTTTGAACTTTGGCGGGAAATTGTTAATCGTTTAAGTATGACGCTATGCAGCTCCAAGGTGTTAATGTTTCATTAATGCTTATTATAGTGTTCGAAAAATGACAGGTGCACGAAGCGGAATTTAGTAGGATTTTTTTTAATAAGTTGTTGCGCAGGAAAGGCTTTCAGAACATTCAAAATGAATACTAATAGTAGCTTAACCTTAATTGTCTTAACCGTAACCTTGGTTATCGGTAGAATTAAATAGGTTAGCTACATCGGAATAGACGATGAGGGCCAAATTTGTAATTTTATTTGCTTATTGGATATTAAATCAGTTCCTTTCGGGTAAATATGCATTAGAACAATCAGAACGTCTAGCTTTATTATTTCTACTAAGACAGTCCGAATTAGTTGTACTATTTAAAAAAAATCTTAGTATCGACTCTCATATCAGCGTTACCGTGGTAAAGGTGATTAGACGTCACACTTAAAGAAAATGTAATTGCGATTTTATTAAGCATCATAGTGCGAACTGTCAGTATAATATATACTAAGATCGGCCTGGCTGATCAGCTTCAGATAGTATGCTTTCATCTGATCCTAGTAATGGTGTAGTTTTAGCGTATGCTAAATGCTGGAATATGTGGTGGTCTTAATTCGTAATCCAGCGCATGCATACATTGTTTTGTACTGACAACCAGCCGTCTGAAGTTATGCTTACGCCACTAATGGACATAAAATTCAAAATCTTCATTTGTACATCTGCGTACATAGAATCTTTCTATCAATTTCCACAATGCAATTAGACGTTATGTCATTAAATCGTTGTTCTCGGTTGGCAGGATAAACAACCCCGCTTTACGTAGATTTCAAGGAAGAAAAAGAAACTTCGCGTGCCCAAACAAACAAAGGATAGACAGCAAATTGTGCAAAATAATGTTCACAAAAAGCTAGCTCGTCTTGATTTCTACAACACTGACTTCATTAAGGACGTCCTATAACAGCCCTTCAGAAGTAACAATGATGATCAAGCTGACAGATATCAAATACTTGAACTGATGTATGTTAGCTAGGGTGCTATCTAATTGTTGCTACAATAAAAATTAGCTGTACACTTATTAGTGGCAGCGCTAAACTGTAGAACACACTGAGATGTATACGACAATGCTCGTTGCTACAGAAATAAAGCCGTTCTCCAACGGTATATTTTTTATCATGCAGAAACGATGTTGCCGTCTTTTTTTCTTATCATTGAATGTGGAAACATAAACCCAGAAGAAGGAACATGGGGTACTTGAATTGAGTTCATCGAGAGCTTTGGTTGACATAAGAAACCACCGCTTCATAAATTGTCGAAAGAAAGTGAAGAATCTCTAGCCAACTAAATCTAGCTTACCCTAGCCCCTATCACCTTTATCACATATCTATAGCAAATCCTTAAAGTAGTCCACCAAAAAAAGTCAAAAATGGACCCCATTAGCGACTAGCTGTAGAATCTCCTAAGCTTGTGTGTTACACAGAACAAAGATATGGCAGGTTGGAGCTTACTATGGATGTGATTTGAGGATTAAGTTGCAGTTTAAAATTAACTGGAACCAATGCAGGTAAATATATGAGTACTAACGTATTCTATCTGTCTAAAAAAGGATAACCAACAATAATATGTTGTTGTTTACACTGAATAGTGAAAGTATTTGGAAATTTAACAAGTCACGCAGGCGTTTGTCATTAAAATCCGCAACTGAACTAATGTTCCCAGCTAGCATTGCATACAATAAGCGTCAGTTTAAGTGTAGAAAAAAATACGAAGCAAAACAGTTACTGGACACACAGATCTATAACTTTTCCAGATACGTAAGTTACTTTCGTGTATTTGTAGTATTGCAGTTTTTCGCAGACTTTTATATCTATATATATCCTTTTAAAAGACAGCCATTCCTGGCTAGTTTGTGTTGGATAGAATCATTCAATACATATGCTGAAATTAGCTTGCGTTAACAGATTTTTGTCTCGTTTTTTATAGATTGTAAAACATGACGCTTACCTTGTTGTTTATTTAAATGGCAACCATTGATTTAACAAGTTTAACAGTTATAGTTCGTAATGTTACACTTTACTTCTGTCGAATGACTTTGCCTAGAATCCTCCCAACTGGTAGTGACGACTAAGAATTACTAGCCGTAAACAAATCGATTCGTCAATGGTAATTGCTTTGTGCCATTACTTGCTATTAGAGTACATATAACTCATCACTAGTTAGTTGATTTACTCCTTACATTAACCGCCTAAAGATCACACAAAGTCACAGAAGAGGAACTGAATCATGAAAATATCATGAACGGTTATTGTATTCAGTGTATCCAGTGTGAGCAGCTAAATAGGGCATGTATTTAATAAATCAATGCAATAAATAAACAGCAGTTTAATCTGGTAATCACTATATTTGGATTTGTTTTTCGATAGATAATAATTTAATTATTAAATTGACTACTATTAAGAATAGATTTATTCTACTCTATTCTATTCTAGAGAGCTATTCTAACAAAGTTATGCGTGTATATAGATCCTTTCCAATACGACTCACGTTCCATCAAAAAGTATCGTGGCACACTTGACAATACAACTATTACCTTAAATAGTTCTTGTGTTTATGCGAGGAGAGGCTACAAAACAGAACAACAGTTCTTGCGTCAGCGATGGGCCTGATTTTCATTGTGCACTGGCACAGGAAGAAACCTGTTGGCGGCCAACGACTTTCGCCAAGGCATGGTGTTGCCACTTTCAGTGGGAGGAGTTGACTTCCCTTTCCTAGCAAGGGGTCTGGATCCCGCTGCGCACTGTCCGACTCCGTTCTGTTTCGTTGCCGATATTGTCGATTCGTTAGCCCGACGTGAAGCGAGAGACCATGTGGGAGATTTCGCTTGCACTTATTGGTGGGTATCTTCTGTATCATTACTTGTCGTGGAAGAAGCTTTTCAGAGATGACAAGCTGTCCCATAAGAACCCACCGAGCTTTTACGGACTACCAGTTTTCGGTAGTCTGCCGTTTTTTGCCATTAAGAAACTGCGGATTCGACTGCTGCGAAACTTAAGCGAAAATCCCGCTTTCCCAGTCTTCAGAACACGATTCTTAGGACTTGGCGAGGACGTGATTTTCATCAATGGATGCAAGCCTGTGCAGGAGGCATTCCGTAATAATGACTTACTCGGCCGCGAGTGGCCTGTCGGGTTTCATGACGTTGCCGAGGAGATCTTTGGCGGCGTCAAGCCGTTCTTTCTGTTGCAAGGCGAGGAATGGCGTGTACAGAAACGTTTCCTCATCCATGCGCTCAAGGATCTCGGTGGTTATGGAAAATCGACAGTGATCGAGCGTGTTGTCTCTGACGAACTCGAGAATCTTACTGAAGAGCTAGTCAAAATGAACGGCAAGCCAGTGTATATCGACAAGCTTTTAGGCCAATCGATGTTTAACAATATCGCCTCGTTTGTGAGAGGTACCCGTCTCGATTATGATACACATAGCCAACGCAATTACTCCGACGTAATTTGTGGTTCTTTTCGTTTTGCTGATAAGATTTTAGCCGTGTGTGTACCCCGCTTTGTGTTTCAGTTTCTCAAGCAGTTTGAAGTGTTTGGTGTGATGGGGTACGTGCGCGTAGCGAACACGATTAAAGACCGTTTCTTTGCTGAACTGGAGCAGCACAAGAAGACTTTCAATCCAGACGAATTGCGCGACCTAATGGATTGCTACGTGGCCGTTTCCCGGGAAAATCCCGATAACACCTATGTGAAGCATATGTTCGGGATGCTCTCGTCAATTTTATTAGCCGGGAGTCACACATTGCAAATTACCGTCGACTACCTCCTCCAGTTGGCTGCCGCGTACCCTCACTATCAAAGGCGTATCCAGGATGAGATAAATGAGTATATCGGCGAGAACGAGACACCGACATACAGTGACATGGAAAAAATGCATTTTACTCGTGCCTTCATAGCTGAACGACATCGCTTCTTTACGCTTACGCCTATTGGCGTACTCCGAACAGCCACACAGGATACGACTGTTTGTGGGTATCACATTGCTAAAGGATCGCTTGTCTTTTACAACCTGTTGTCAGCGCACACCGATCCACGGGTATGGAACCGACCACACGAATTTCTACCTGATCGCTTCCTTAACATGGACGGCACCTTTCGCAAAGACAATAACGTAATGCCTTTTGCCCAAGGCCGACGGGCCTGTCCTGGTGAATCGATGGGCGAGCAGGAGACGTTTCTGTACTTTGTGTCTCTCCTGCAAAGATTCACCGTACTGCCTGAATCACCTGGAACTAAGATTGAGCTGGCCGAAAACGAAGGATGGTTTGCCGAATTGCCGATCCGACAAAAACTCCGTTTAATGGATCGTAAAGCGACAAAAAACTGTCGCGAATTAGCTTAACTTCCCGTCGAATTTTATAGCACTAGCACTACCCTAAAAGGTATTAATAATTCAGAATCGGCAGAGGCATTTGGCAGCGATAAGCGCTCACTTTCGCTTGGCGCGTTTTGGGATTCAGTTACCCAGTTTTCTTCGTTAGCCCGCTGGTGTCTGTGCTCGTTTCTGGGTCACGCCAACCAGTTGGCTGATTGCGGATCACTGCATCAGGGCTTCACTAACAACCCAAACGTAAGCAAAAGAGACATCGACAGATAACGTTGACTTTGGCTGGAGTCCCTTGTATACCGCGAAGCGACTGCGAGTGCGGGAAAAGGAGCTGTGATTGCAGACGCTTACTGCACTTACTGGTGTACGTCCGTTAGTAACGTAATGTATATAAGATTAACAGGGCATCTTATAATTCTTACTCGATAGACCTGATAATAAATACGCATACATATATAGAAACAATTTTGTTGCTTCAGTTAACATTCTTATAAAGTAACATTCATACTAATGACTAAAATGAATAATAATAATGTTCATACTTTTAGGGTAATGCAGTTACAGAGATAATAGTATTTAACTAGATGAGCTGTTTAGAAGGTATCAGTAGTGGTTATAAGGAAAATGATGTAAATATTTATAAACTGGAGTTCTCCTCATGACCACTCTGCTAGATGTATGGGGGAGGGGGAGTGGGGAGGGGGGGGTAGTCATATACGTCAATTTGTGATTTTCATGGTGAACAAATTTACCAAATTCGCTTCTTAAAAAATATCTATTTATGCTGCAATGTTTACAAAATCGGTCACTTCTATCAAGCGGCTTTTCGCTACGAAGGTCTTAGAGATACGTTTACTTTTAGCGAAACCTCGTTTGAATCCCTCTTTTAATCTGAAATTAAGTAAAAATGCTCCGGCTTGTCACTTGTTTTAGATTAAACGTGAGTGATTCCAGTTTTGTTAGTTATATCCTAGATCGTGAATATTGTCTTATAGAAGAATTCAAGCATCTTCAATGATCACTGAGTCTAAGGAACATTTTAGGGTTTACGTAGGGTACTGCTGTTAAGAATTGCTAGACGGCTAGCCCCTTTCAGCACGAAACGAGTATCAGCGCCCGATTTCGAACATAGACTACTTCACGTGTCCAGATTACTAGGTAAATAAGCTACTGTGGCATCGTGCAATCCGGTCCTGGTCACGGCGTGTTACTATCACAACCTACAACCTGAGACAATTACTCAGCTGTTTTTAAGCGTAACATCATATCAAGCTATATAATAGGCGCAATACATAAAAGTTAAACCTGTTCAATCACATAAAAGCTGACATCTTCGTAGGTGTGCTACCAATACTCTGTGCTCTACATACTCAAACACCATATAAATTGTAAATGATTTACCTAAAATTAATAAGCAGACATATAGAACATGTTGTAAAAGAGCTTTGTGTTTATTAAGATTGGTTTGTTTGCTTTTGTTTGTTTACGATACTTCAAATGCTGCCCTAGCAAGGCGTTACCTCATTCATCATCATCATCTTTTATCATCATTAGCATCGTTCATTATATACCTAGGTTTATACATCTCAAAGCTAATCATCGTGTTGTTTTTGTTGTGTAACAATCCTTTTATATGAAGACGTATTTGTTGCAAAATGTCCTATTTGCTTTCTCCATTTCGGTGTTCATGTCATCTGTCTTTTTCCGTCGTTCGCTCTTGCTCTGTTTCGTTTGTGTTAATTGTCTATAGCCATCAGTATCTATACGCAATTTCCAAGTTTCTTTCCTTTTACTTAGAAACGAGCAAATTGTTATTCACTAACCACCCATCCTACTGAGACGTGAAATCCGCGTCAGATCCCATATACTTCGCCTTATTGCTCGTTGGCTCGCTGTTCCGTCGCTAGAGGCCTTCGTGTTCGATTTTCAACTGCCGCGTGTCCATTTACTGCACACGCCTTAAAAACGCTTCTTTGTGTTATTTTAAGTCTTAGGGCCTCAACGTTACCATCAGCATTGTCCTCGTCGTAGACCTCATTATCAGATTTATCTTGTGCACGATCGGATCTATTGTGTTCACTGTTCCTTTTCAATCTGTATTTCATCAAAATCTTGTCAAAGCTAGTAATAATTTTCCATTTTTTATCACCACTTTATCCCAAAGATCCTTATTCGTCTTGCTTCTTCCTCTCCTCAGCTAGTCTACGTACTATGTGCCAAATGATCGCCAGGAGAATCTCCAGAAACCTTGCGCTAGAAACTTAATATATATTGAAGCGCTATAGTACCTCTTCTCATATTTTGTCGATTCCGCACACTCTTCGCTTGCCTTTCTCTCGGCTATTCATTTGTGTTTTAGCAATTTTTGGCATATTTCAACTGCTAGTAATTTTTTTCCCGGTTTATATTTGTCGTCAATATTAGCCCGCATGTTTTACCAAGATCTTTCTCGCTGTGCTTTCCTTTTCCCATGCCTCCACGTTACTGGTCTCGAGACAAGGCAAATATTATAGCAAGCAAATGGACAGAAATTGACCATCTCCCGGTCAACGCGTTTGGTGATCAACAGTGCGTCCATCTCTCTGTTCTTCAGCACGTTCACATTCTCCATTCTTTCCCACTGATTATTTTTGGCCATTAGACACCACTTCAGACGGCGGTTGACATTTTATTATTTGTTATATCTGCCGCTGATCCTAAAGTGGTTGGATGGTTGTTGCTGTTGTTGTCTTGCGTTATTATAGGAATTGTTTGAAAATATAAGTGTTTTTATCGCTTTCTCTCTCCGTTATTCCCTACCGTCTGTCTGTTCTGCCATTTTCGTGTTTTCTCCGCTACACACCTATTCGTTCTTTGATATCTTTCTATTTGGTGGCCAAGTCTAGCTTGTTTTTGTGTCCATCAGTATTAAACGCCTGTATATATGTCATTACTTTTCAACCGTTTCACGACGATACGCATATTTGTCGATCCATAAAGAAGAGATTTGTTTCTAGCTGAATTCAGGCGAACCATCTAAGCCAGCCAGCCAGCCAGCCAGGTTTTTCGTTTTGGATGCACGTGCAAAAACCGTAACGATTCTGGTATTATTACCATATACTCGGTGATAAAATTCATCTCCGCCGTCTAAGATCAGCAGCATTCATTAACGATCTTTTATTTTAGCCAGCCGTTCTGTTGTTGTATACATCTGTCCTTACATATATATATGTATGTAACACACATATACAAAAATCTTCTCGAGCCTTATGCCGCCGTTGCTTATCATTATGAATCACATGAAACTACTATTGAGCACCACACTTGTCCACCTGCTATATACCGAGAGTTACTTCTAGCTACTGAGAGTTACTCTGCATATCTTCGAAAACTTGGCGTCCATAACTACTTCAATTCTTGTTTTACTTTCCAACCCGAATACATACCTTTTTAAAAGCAGGAAGTTCCCGCGGATCCGGTGTTACGGTGCTCGACACAAAATTTGTTATGCCCACCTGTTGATCATCATTCAGTGTCGCTAATTGTTGCCGAAACGATTTATCATCTACCGCAAAAAAAGCAACAGGAGGGAACAAAGCCAGTTGGGTCAATTGGCGTGTGACTCCGCCGTAGGTACATCGCCTAAGGAGAAATAATACTACGGTCATAATACGTGCTAGTTGAGGACAATGAAGGCATTGACGATAAACGAAAATGTCTTCCTTTTCGCTTTATCCGTAGCTCACTAGAGAATTTTTGGCCGTAAGCGCCTACGGGCTTAGAACATGAAGCAAGAGGAAAGCCACGAACTTTTTTAACGGTTGTCGCTTCTAAAGACTACTTTTGATGTTTCGCCAACAGGTTTGAATTTCATTGTTTGTGTAATTTCACCTCAACTTCATCTGTATAGTAGCGATGTGCGAGCTCGTCGGAACAACAAGTCACAGTCTCAAGCCGTTCGTCCGCCTACGCTAACCCAGCAATCCGCTTTGGGCGTCGGTTTCACACAGTCTTTTCCGACTTCGTTGTTATCTTTTCCCGTGACATTATGGCCGTTACCGACATTATGCTGTTGATTATGTTAGTCAAATCATCAACCTACGTTTAGTTACTGCAAATCGAGCTGGCAACCAAGTTGCAACAACATTTTACTACACAGCGTTGTTTTGTTTACGTAGTTCCTGTTGATATTAGTACGGCCATAGAATTTTTTCATACGGATTTGTTATGGCATGGATTACTTTGCCGTTACTGCTACTCAGGTTGCGTACTTGTGCTGTAAACCCCGCCTGGCTCTAGTCAAGCCCGTCGTTTGCTTCGTGTACATTTGTTCGCCTTGCGATGTGTCGCAGGACACAGGAGTGTCTCTGCTAGCGTCAAGTATTCAGTCAGTTGTTGTTTATGGGTGGCGTAGGTAAAAAAAAAGGCGCATTCATCGTCATCTACAGGTCAGCACATCCAGACCGTTATCCTTATTAATTAGGACCACAATAGTATGCATGGATGATATCAATAGATCTCACCAGTAGCATGCAATGGACATCAATAGGCCTTGATATCCCTTATCGGCGAATCGATTACAGTGTTTATTACGATAACTAATTCAAATTTCAGTACTGTCTGTAATTAACGCTGGTTTTACAAGATGGTGTAGTCGCGTGATAGTTTGCAAAAGATGCATCTGTGCTTGAATGTGACTCAGATTATCACTGTCATTCATAAAATGTTACTTTTAAGTTAGATTTTTATATTATATATCACTATTACGATGAATCTTATTACTTTTATGTTGCAGCACCTCGTTAGTGGTTTACCGTCATCCTTATTTATCGGTGGTTTAGTTATATTCTGCCGTGGGTTCATCGATTGTTGACATTTTAGTAACATGGTTGATTCAAAGCCCAAAATGAATTTTGGACCAAAATTATGAAGCGTGAGATTATGAAAACTTGAAATGTTGCCCAAAACGTTTGAAAACTATAAGTACGGCCGCTAAAATGGGTCGCCCCATTTTACAGCCGAGTAAAGGGTGTCCGACATTTCGGTTACATGTTTGTTTTGTTACGTGATTGACATCGACGTAAAGAGAAACGAACTACGACGCTACTGGGAGTGACAAGTGGCTATTGATGTACGCTGTCGTTGTGGTTCTTTTAGCTAATGGCTTAGTTGTAGTAGCAGCAATCAGGACTGTTGCTTTGTTACGACCACTAACCCACCTCTATATTGACACCGTCCACTTAGATCGGTTTCTGCCTTTTCAGCTCAGCTTTCAGATTTTGTCCCTTTCGGATAATGCTGTCGACTCGGCCACTCGCTCAAAAGTGCTTTGTTGCAGGTGTATTTTGGTTGTCAGTTTATAATCAATTCGTTATATTATAATCTAGTGTTTAGTATTTACTAAATTTATGAGACTACCACACCGTTGCAGCAAGCGTTGAACGAGTGGCAAGTGGAAAGTTGGAACGGAGCCGTATGGCAGAAATCACAAGACTGAACGAAGAGGAAAACCCTGATACAAGTGTTGTATTCACTGAAACGATCTAACAGATGACATAGTTAGACGACGATATCAGAATTACAATTAGAAAATTATTTCCGACTGAGTGTTATTTTGCTCACAGAAACGGGTTTACTGAGCCAGGCGTAGGTGTTGTTCGGGTTGGAGCACCAGCGGCGAAACCTTCGAAAACGGCCCCCGTAGGGCCGCCACGAAGTTCATTCATTGTGGGAGCTTTATTCAATGCCTGGAAGGGGTTCTGCTGAGGAGCCGGACACGGATTGAGCAGACTGGTAGCGGCGGGCATCCCGGTGCCGAAAGGGTTAGCGGACGGCGCTGCTGGCTTCGCCGTAACTAGCGCGTCAAGGTTTACGAGATTACTATTAGCGCCGAGGAAAGATTCGGGCGTTTTTCGCATTCGGCTGTCTTGTCCAGCCACTGCGCTGCTGTTCTTCGGCAAAGCGCCACCTAGGCCAGACATATCGAATGCCGGCGATTGGCTAGCGCTGCCATTGGTGCCGCCTAGTTGGGCTATCATTGACGGTGACATGTTGGCGGCTCGCTGTCTCGAGATCAGGTCAAACTCGTCGAGTTCGCCTTTTGAAACACCTCCAGACGAACCGTTTACAGCCCATGGATCAAGGACTGGGGCGGCCGAAGGAAGTGAACTGGCTGGTTGTGGAGCCCAGGGATCAACAGCCACTGGGGGAGCTGGCGCCCACGGATCGACGCCGCTTACGGCCCCCCCAACAGCTCCACGTGGAGTAGCAACAGTTCCAGTGGGTCCGGCTCCGCCGACGGCTCCAACGAGAGGCACGGACATAGCATCCACCACCTGTGAGCCCGGGATATGTCGAGAGGCTGCTGCTGCTGCTTGGGCAGCCGGCAAACCCCACGGATCGGCGGACTGTGCGGGCGCCACTGTGGGTCCAGCAAGATTCAGTCCAAGCAGATCATCCATGCAGCTTTTCGGCGCGGACGATGACGCAGCTGAACCGTTAGAAGCAGAGAAAGCCCCGCTTGACGCGGTGGCGCCGCCTTGCTTGACATTATCTTGCTGGCTTTCCGTCAGGGCCATCTGCAATCTGAGGGGAAACGATAGCAGAACAACAACAACAAAGAAGTCATGGACTTAGAACGACTTCAAACTATCGTGGCTTCAAAAACTATCTATGTATCACAGAGTATCATACGATACCTCAGGTCATCGTTTTTGCGTTGCCGTTCCTCCTGTTCGGCCTCTTCCTTGCTCATAGCCAGAGCGAGTTGAAGCTGCAGCTCTTCCTCCCCGGCCGTCTGAGGCCGCGCTGATTCCAACTCTGAACTGGATGCTAATACAGATCGATAGTCACCGCGTGGAGAAGATAAATCATCGACATAGCCAGTTCCACCGCCTCCGCTGCCGCCGCCTGTCCTCAGGAACCAGACCAAGTAGTTGCCCGTAGCAAAGACACACGAATAAAAATCATACGTTTTTATGTTAAAAAAATACGTTTATATAACTACTACGACCTGGTCAGGTATAGATCCAAGCTACAAGATCTGGTTCGCTGTCGAATACGTGCACGTACCAACAGATCTGCGCCTGCATTGTTTATATAGCGAATATCCATCCAGTTCGTTCGTCCAATGAGTGCCTTCGTTGTTTTCGTTAGGTTAAATTTAATGTATGAGCAGCTGACTTTTTCGATGCCCTTTTCTGTTAAACGAAAGCAATGTGATACTTTTAAATATAACAATATCTGAATAGACAACAACGTCTATTCAAATCTAAATCTGCTCCGAGGGCTTACCGATAGCGTCATGAGAGGAGCTCGCGGTATTAGTGTTCTGCGCGAAACGCTCCTTCGCTTTTAAAGCGCGAGCTCGCTCTTGGCGCAGCCGTTCGTCGTCTTTGAGCAGAGTGACAAGCTGTTTACTTTTTTCGCGTACATTCATACCCTGATCCTTATTGTCGTCCATGTATTGGAAATCTGCAGATAGAGAAATACCGCCAAACAGGTGAAACTCTACTGTTGAAATAAACCTTTTTCATGTTAAAAAAATTGTAATTGTGATTATTAGAATCTATGCTATTGTTATAATTTCGATCAATAATGGTTCTATAGTTTTCCATATGTAATCAATACATACACATCGTCCGTGCATTCTATTACAAAATAGGTTTTGCTATATCAGTTACTTGTTTACTTAAGCCTCACTTCAAATAGGACAAGATTAGAGCTAGCTCAAATATCCTGTGGGAGAGCCTTCTGTTGCTTAACACCACGTGACTGAGTCTGCATGGCTAGCCGAGTAAGTAGAAGTCATTTTTAATATGTCTACAATATTCTAGATAGGAAACAGACGTTTCTTGGCTTGGAAATTCCCTGGACATATTTCATTTTTAGATGTGCGCCGCTAACCTGTTATTTTTCTTCTGTTTTTTATATAAAAATCGTCTGTTAAACTGAAACAGCTCAAAAACAGGATATTTTTTCGGTAAATGACTACAGAAATAGAAGAACTGTTGTGGTATTCCCGAAGCACGTATATACTTGTACGACCGTAACACATTTTATATAATAATACAGCATGGCGCACCACCAATTCTGTATCGTATATAAAGAGCATAATTGGAAAATAGGATAAGAAGGAAACTAACCTTTTAGGGTCTGTATGGCGAATATGTTCTCCTTGCATTGAGTGGCCACACGTTCACTTCCAACCTTGATCAAATATTCAAGCAGCACCAATGCTTTGTATACGTGACGCCAGTTCTTTCCATTATCGTTTAACCTTATGATACAAGGGATATCACACAATAATTAACATCTAAAGAGAGATATTACTAACAATTACGTGGACCTAACAGTTAGGTGCTGATCTAGGCTAGTGCAGCTTATACAGTGATTTAGGTTTAATTTTATTATTCTCATCATACTTAAGTATACTCTAAGTAGTGTTACCCTTCTTGTCGAACAGTATCGCTCAGACTAGATGATCAGACCAGATTGAATCTTTTGTAACGTGTATTGTTAAATTTAATAGAATTTAAAGCGCACATTTTAGCTGGCAAAAAAGGATCAATCATCGTATTTGCAAAGTTATTAGTTTCGTGTGGATTTTCAAGAAATTTCAGAGTTCATGTCAATAAATCCCTATTTTGTCGTAATAAATTGCGAATTAGAATGTTGCACATCGGAATCAAGAAGTCAGACGTTTGGACATTGTTATTTAGATTGCCGCCTGAATCAGCCATCTTTATTTGTTCACCTTTTCCAAATGATTTGCATGATCTCCGTAAACGCTACAACATTGTATGACAAATCTGCGATCTCCCCCATGAGAGCCGACGGTGGCCCCCAGGGGTCATTCGAAGTTGCTTCACGAACCTTCACCTGAAAATGTGTCAAAAAATTGGCAAGGTTCAGAGAAGGAACGTTTAGAAAACAAGCGCAATAACCGTGCTCGGTAAAAACGGTAGAAAATGGTCTACAAGGAAAACATCTCAGTAAGATAACTAATCACTTTATTGTCAAAGCTATCGATAAGACACACAATTAAATAGTCACAGCACAGCAATTCAAAAATGCAAGTTACAATATTAAAAAATGCTGCTTCTTTCTTCTTTAGTCCTTTATCTATGATCAGCAAAAAGGTTTAGCGTTCTACGCTGAATAGAGAAACCACGTCAAGATAAATGTATATTGCAAATAAGAAACTTAATTGTGTACACGTATGTTACAACTCTATCTAAACGTTAGTCGTCGTCGAATTGTTTTTATGTAAAAAAAAAAAGCACGAACATACGATTTATAAAATAGAAATAAAATAGTGAGTCAGCAAAGCCTAATGGACTCTTCCTTAACTATCACAAACCTGTGCGTCGGTGTAATTCCGAACAACGTTTTTAACGTTGCGCCGGATTCCCTGAACATTGACATTCATATTGGAGCCTTTTGCGGCAATGTCGCTTCTCGTCCAGAATGATATCGAATCTCAGAAGCCGTTTGAGGGAATCGATAGTGATTCAATAGTGACTCTTTCCCATGTGTTCGTTTGTCTCCGACGTTGTTTTTTCGACTTCGTTACCTCGGTCAGCTTCGGTTTCCTGCTACCGACTGAGGACCGGGGAAGTCTATTTTCTCGAAGTCGCCCGCCGTCCCTGCCGCTCGGTTACTCTAATATTGAAAAAGAATTGTCCAACTCACGGAAACGAAGATGAAATATAGACGCACGAAGGTCGGTAATCAGGGCACCAATGATTACTACGCTGTGAACATCAAGGGCTGGCAAACATTGTCATTGGCCAACAGCTTGTGACACCGAAGACCTTCAGTATCTTTCCTATGTTTCTGGCTTGAAGTTAATAATGTCACGGTAGCAGTACTGGTTTAACCACCGAGCATCGAACTATACGCTGTCGTTCGTTATCGGATTGCCTTACCCCCTAACGTCTCGACAAATCCGTGGTCGACTCCTGTAACATTATCATAACGTTATTATCTGATTCGAATCGGATGCATTGTAATTCCTCTTCATATAATTTGTCGTAAGCAAACACCGGCGAATGTGTAAATTTCCGTTTTTCTCGCAAATAGTGAATTTGTGAGAGAATGAAACTAACAGTTCCATAGGATCAAAGTGGTCCTTATACAATCGACTCTCCTAAACACCTCAAAAAATGACCAGTCATGTTTTGGCTGTATGTAAACTCTATATTGCGTAGAGGAAGTTACAAAGCAAGAAAAGTTGGAGATCAAGGCGGTGTACACGGCGAGCCTTTTTCAGCTGGAGACTTAGCCGCTAAGCAACTCTACCGATACTGGTTCTGTGAAACTTCTATCTTATGCTTCAATTGAATATATCCCGATGGATTTTATGTATGCAAAAATAACTTATTCAACGTCAGCTGCAACTGTTGCACCTGACAACTATGACGACATTGACGAAGATTATAGTGCACCAAAATATGGTTGGACCTACATAAAATTAGTGGATACGTAGAACACGCATAAATATTGACTGGCGTCCCTTGTTACTTAACGTCTACTAGACATTTAACATAGCGAGAGATGACATTGAATGTTGTAGCGTTTCGTAATACTCATCGGTTCAGGCTGACTGGCAGGCGCGATATGCAAACACTTCTCCAGCGTACCGACGCTGGCAGTAACGACATAACGAAAATCAATATTGTATTAACTAACACGTCATTGTCATACCACTCATCCACTGGTGAATAATTAAGCAACGCGGAACCCTTTACGTAGTCGGCTGAAGTCTGCGGAGGCTTCAAAACTGATGAAAACGTCTGTGACGACGCCCGCAACAGAACGCAGTCAGGTCGGCTGGCCCTCTGGATAGCCGGGCTGTTTCATTCGTAGGGAGGTCATAATAACGGGGCGGATCATCAACACGGGGTGCAACCGATACGATACTAGATAGTCTACGCCGGAGAAGACGTACCCGTAGAAAAACTTGGAGGCAAATCGAGGCGGCCGCGATCCCTCCTTTGGTCGAGGTTACACTATGATAAAACGATCGATCAGCGCGACCGTTGATGACAATAGTACTGCTACTAATATGAATGTGATATTCCGTGATATTGATCATCACGATCAAACTTTGAAGAAATCGCGATTTCCAGTTACAGTGAATAGCATAATGCGCGCAGCTCTACGAGACGTCAAGCGGCTAGGGTGGAATAACATATATTAAGCCGTTGTTTTTTCTAATCATCCTCATTAAAATTCAGCATTACTAGTGTATATTAAGCAACATCATACCGAGAATTACACGAGCTGTACGGTTCACATTTGCCGATTTTTTCGTCATTCGCAGGAGGTGTTCCTAGGTGCCATGAAGGCCTTTGAGTCATTCTCTTAAATGCCACTAGAACTGTGCTCCATATTTAATGCTGATGGTCCTTTTACATTCGACGCTGATAGTATGCCCAGTTTACAGAGATATCAGCCGTTATAAAAACACGCTATCAACTGCCAATTGAAACTTTTAGCTAGGTTTCACCGTTTAGACTTTTTTAGGCTCTGTGCGCCTTATGGACTTTCTTCTGTCGTTCCAAGGCTTTACATTTTAGGGAGTTTTAGCTTTGCAAGTTTGGTTCCATGAAAACTTGTAGTGCATAAAATGTCTACGCTTATGAATATCGCCTGAGTCATGGTAAGGTAATTTGTTAATAAAAAAGCGATTGCTGTTTTGTTGGTTCGTAGTTTGAGTCACCGACTAAAACCGCTGTGAATAATCGTGACGAATCGTGATTCGCGAGCATGATAGTCAAAAACTACACCTCTATCTGTTTTTGTGTAGATACAGTCTTCAGAAAAACTCACAGAAAGGAGTTCGTATATGTAGATGCTTCACCCTACACACAGTATGTATATATATATATATGCGTATAGGGTTAGAGGCGTGCAACACAAATCATCTTTTCCAAGCCGTCCAGGGATATTTGCCTTATTATGCCATAGATTGCAGTGTGGACTGCCTTTCCGGAATCAGAACCAACCCGAAGGTCCAGTTTCACGTTTAGATAACTATAGTTCAGCTATATGCGTTGCTATTGAAAACTGAATTGACAAACTATGTTAGAATTTGCGATAGTGTTATGTTCCAACGAAGTATTTTATGTTGAAATATAATACTATCGTGTATTGGGCCGACTAGCAACGCCCTAGAAAAGATTAAGAATTTATAGTGTTTAAAAAAATAACTAACACATCTTTTTAAATATGTCTGTTAGTGCTAGTGAAAATCGACCAAGTGATTTTTGTGTCGCTTATAGCCACCCCAAGATAAAACCTTCCGCAGTTTTGAGAAGAACACACGTCAGGCAATGTGGATTCAGGCACTGAAATTGGGGTTGGCACTCATCTGTCTGCTAACGATTCCTTGGAATATGTGTTGGACACTGAATGATGATCATAACCGTAGAGAGACGGGCCACGATATTCCAGCTAGCCTTTGGTGAACGTAAAATCTACATTTCTATACAAATAAATCTTAGACCACTTATTATTTTTTATTTACTAACATCAAACCAGTCACATGTTTGATTGAGGGATTCGAACATTTGTTCTCCTATTCCGAAGTCAGATCCTGCTCTTTACTGCCACTAGGATCGGGCGTCTGTATTTGTGAAACGTGCAGTACTATAAACATTTGGTTAAAAGACCCATCCAGCATTAGTTTGCGTCATGTGTTCATCGATACTTTCACCGTTACAACGGTTGCGTCTTGCGTGTGCGGACCGCGATGTGTGGATCTGTGTTGTAGTTGCCCTTTACTTCTGAACAACCTGTCGGATGATGTGTTTTAATACGATTATTCATTCTAAACTTTGCTAGACTTTTGCAATGTACAGAACTGTACAGAACATTCTTCAGGCGTCATAAGCAGGTTCGAAAATAATTTTTTTTCGTTTCTACTCTAGGCCTGTGAATAGTTTGTGCCGTGTGCGCAGCTAATGATTCATTGTTATTCATACCGATGTTAGAGTAATTACAACAACTATTAGCATTAAGAACGGTTTCACACCGCCATGTCAGGTAGAAAATGGAGTGACGATAGGACAAACACAATGGGTAGTATATATTCACACGCAGGTCTACGGGCGTCTATGGTAGCGTCACGCCAGCTTCAAGTTTTATAACTGCATGTTTTTGATTGCTTCTTAAGGATTTAACAAAGGAACGATGAGAATGTGTACGCCAATTCGCGGAATTACGCTTTGGACTTTCTGCCTATGTATGCATGGTTGATACCAGAACAATTTTATTGACATAGGAGCTGTATCTCTCCTGACGGTGCCAACATGTAGCCATTACAGACAGATGGTGACCAGTGGAACTGACGTCAGAGGAGTTAATGACATCAACGAAGACTTCCCGCCTAGACATGTATTGAAACTAAAAAATCAGTTACAAGCAAATGCCATACTATACCAATAAATAAGAGCAGATGACAGTGACCTTGCGGACCACTGAGTGCTTGGCGTTCACCTCAGTATCGTTCATTGCTTGTACCATATTTGCCTAGTTGCATTTCGGTTAACAAGAAGAGAATATAGTCATCTCCTCACCGTACGCCACCCTTCAAGTTGGTTACTAACGGACGGTTAATGCTGCCACGGGGCGGCAGAGGATAGAGCTGATGCATCTAGCTGATCTCAGCCACTCGTTGTGGGTTGTCACCCGCAACGTTTATACGGAAATAACAAGCGACGTCTTAACGTTCACTGACGTTTTCGTCGCGGTGCATTTACGTTTCGTTCCAGTCCCTTTTTAGTTCACGCCATTGACGCCAAGATAATCTTGTGTGTTAGCTAAAGTCGTTGCGGTAACAGCAACAACACTCACGGCCAATCGCCAGCGAAAGGTAGCGGTACCGAAAAGAGGCAACGATAGTTTAATAACCTCTGTCTACCTCTGGTAAACGAGACTCTTGGCGATCTTCTGGAGAAAAAGGCCGCCATGCGATCACATCGCCTGTAACTGCGTAGCCAGAATACGGAAAAAAATCAGAAAGATCCTAAGTGTCATCACTGTACTGCGTAGAGTCAAAGTTTCTTGACAGTTTACGTTGTTATTTTACATCTGTAAAATATATATATATATATATAGAAAACTGTGAAAAAATTATACCTTACCCTGCAGATACACGTTTCCACCATATAACAGCCGACTAAACGATTAGGCGATCTGAAACCAAGATTGTGAAGTACCTCACTCCGGTCGTAACCGTTCGGTGTGCAATCGAAACTCCTTGCTGCTACTGCAGTGAATGCAACTCTGTGGCGTCTGCTGTTTAAGTACTGAACGAAGGCAAAGTTTCTACAGCATATATAGGAACTTATGTCTGAGTTTGTCGCCTGCATTCGCTTTGCTCACTACCGGAAGACTGAACTCTATCTCTCTCTATCTCTACTCACAAAATTTTCGAGAATATAAGGATAAAACGCTGCTTGCTACACCTTTATAAATAGGAAGTTCTGCACGTCAATTTGCAATATTTTAACAGGGTGCTGCACATATAGATATATATATGTGGGAGTTATGCAGTTAACCAATTTCATTCATTCTCACTAATTAGAGTATTCCGTGCGAGATGCGATAAAAAAATATGCAGCGGTTATTATGATTATTCAGAAACTAATGGATGAATCATGTCACAACCGATTTGTCATCGAATTTACTTTTCTAGTAGTGTTGGCTTTTTTCTAGTAATGTATAAATAGTGTTGACCTTTGTTTTATTACTGTATTTATTGTAGCTGTTCATGTCGTGTCGCATCGTACTTTATGTTGTTATAATCTTGTTTGTTGCCGTCAACAAAAAAAAAAACCGAATTTGTTCGACTTGATTTGATTAGTATAGGGAGTAACTACAAGGACTTATTAACCCTACCCGTTTGACTGGCCAATTTCCCGTTGGCGACGCTCGTTCAGCTGGTCTTCATGCCGAATGAAATTTAAGCACGCAATCGGCTTAAAAGCACGATACGCAGTTGACTGAGATTTATGTGTGTTCGGATATGCGTCGTGGGTAGTTATTATTGAGCAATCAACGATTAACGAATTCGCTTACTTATTTGCAATATTTCAAGTTAAAGTTCATTAAAGGGCGCCCGCAACAATTTATAGCTATCGTCCATTAGGCCCTCAGTTCCCAATGGATGTTTAACACAGTAATGCCCACGTAAGAAACCTTACACGTATTATGAAATTAATAGGACGATCAGATCGTCGTAATTCTAAGCTAGTCCAATAAGAACTTACAACTTATTCTTTAAATTCTTCAATTCTTTTGCCAGCGAAATTTTATTCAGACAGCTTCTCCCGTCTACGGCACAGGCCTGACGGTATAGGTAGAAATAAAAAGAAACCTGAAGTAACCTCTGAACTGACACAATCTGACCTGACTAGTTTCTGAGCTGTACTAAAGCTGACTACTACTTGTAGTCAGACTGTCGACAAGCCCTTGTTTATATCCAAGGAACCTACAGTTTTCGGAATCGCGCTCAAAAAAGTAGTCTACCAATGGACTTACCATCACCCATGACAATTTCTTAGACCCTTTGTCTGATCATTCCTTAGTATCACAATCGGCAGCTCATGGTAATGTAACAAGAGATGCCAATTATTTCTGGCCTTTTCTTGCGTCAGTGCACCGTCAATGACAGTTATATAGTCGACCGGTTTGTGCGCCTACTCATCAAGCTGGTTATAAAGAATGCGTGGCCCCATACTTAATACGAATCTGCCATAGCTACGATCAGATGCTCCCATAGATCTAAGAGACGAAATCAACGGCATGCCATTACTCGTAACAGTGAGCACGAACTAAACAACGAAGGAACCAAGCAGAGAAACTTAATTTGTGGTTGTCTCGACAGAGGGCGCATACGTCGCGTTGTCTTTCAACAAATCCTCTTCTATCTACTCTCATAAAGGGGGAAGGATGGAACGAAGCAACAGGATCGGTCGCAGCGACATACTGCAGGTGGAACTAACTGGCGAAGCAAGAGACTCGGCAAAATGTCTGATCAGCCAAATAAACGCCAGGTAAGCACGCAGACAAGTAGGCAAGCGGCCAGATGACCCTTTTTCCTGTTGGAAGGTCTTTCAGACCGGCCACCGGTCGTTGTCATATTTGGCGTTGTCCAAAGCAATATCGCCAGCCATCATAGCCTTCGTACAAGTGTAAGTAGGGTTCTGAGACCGAATATGTCGACTGTGACGATAACTATCATTGGTAACGATATTTTGGTTTCAATAAATAATTAGGAAAGTTCGTATAAAGCACGCCCCAAAAAGAGTGGCTAAGCGGTGTAAAGTTATTAAAAACATGCTTTTAAGGCAATGATGTTAAAAGGATCAAAAACGCGTATAGAATACCATCTAACAGCTAACAGACCATCAAACTATTTAACGCCGTTGACTTGTCCAATGCAATTCATTGAGGGGAATTCGGTGTCTCCACTTTTTGAATGAGAAAGGCTCTGGCGGAGGCATCATATGAGACTTGACTGAGGATGCTAATAAAGCAGAAATTAGTAATGAAGCACTTAGGAATCTTTATATTGAAGACAGGAAACGTATTGACAGTTCATGGAAATGTCAAGTTCAGTTTCTCTAGATTAAATTTAGTTCTAAAGTTGGTGTGGAGTAATTACAGAGACAGGTACAAACAATAATCATGTGCTCCGTTAAGAAAGCTACAGGAAAAAGCTACAAAAGGACAAAACGAAAAGATACTGTGATACATAGATAATGGGGGTGCGGAAGATTATTATGCTTTGTAATAGAATACTTCATACATCTTACAGACTGTAGGATACCAAATACAAACACTATAAAATTAAAGCGTAACTAGGAGAAAATATCGTAAGTTCGTAATATCGGGAAAAAAAACAATGGAATATATGGTAACTTATTTTGACGGTCGTGTTAAGCGTCTACTTAACCTCAGAAAGGTTTTCAGCCTCACTTAAAATAAACTACGTTACAATATAAAGGAGAAAAAGGAACGGGAACACATAAAAAACGAGAAAAATACTGCCTAGATGGTGAGGTAACAAAAATTATTCACTGTGAAAAGAATAACGGCTGCTATTTGACATCTGGCACACTTATTTGCTGCCAAAATAAGTCTGAGATCATAAATGAATGGAAAATCGTTCCTACTGAAATATTCTCTTCTTGACGACCAACATGACGTTTGTTGACTTAATTTTTAAGCTATTCACTACTTTCAACAGTGGTTTCGAGTCTCAAAATCCGCCCGTGGCTCAACGGGCTATGTGCCTACTGTCTCTGCCGGCAGGTAAGAGTAACGGGTAACTCGAGGTAAAGTAACTAATTTCATTGATAGAGCCCGAAAAGTTCATTTTCGGAAACGCGCGGAACTACACGTACAGCCGTGTTTCACGAATTCAGCGACGCCAACCTGAATGACGCAGTCGTAATCGCGTTAGTAGAGGCTATATCGCGGGCTCGGTATGTGTCAAACGTGCAGATTTTTTCCGAATTTATTTTTTAGCCATGTGCTGATTCAATATAGCAATAGGATCCTAAAGGGAACATTGTCCTAAACTTGCTGCAATGGTTTATCCACAGTCGAAAAGCCAATTACTCGATGAATATGATGCAGGTTATTAAATGGGTTACGGCTTCTGTAGCATGCTTAGGATCTATTCAAGCTAAGTTACAAAATGTAACGTTAGGGAGTTTAGGAAATTCGACAACATCAAGCGACAGGGATCAATGAAAAGATCATTTTCTATTCTACCCAGTGCTGCTTAACTTGTCACTGTTATAAAATTGGTTGAGCACGTAAAAAATATAACGTTAATTGACAATTAGAGTTGAATTAACTGACGGAACTGATGTTTGTTACGCCGCTTAGTCAATAAAAAACCGAGTAGTAGAAAAGTTTGGCAAAATGATGTAAGAATTTTTTCTTATCTTCGGCTATATATAACAACTTGTAGTCATCGTCAGGCATTTTACGCGGGTCCAGTTCTGCTTCCCAAGCGAAGGCCAAAAGGTCGTTGACATAACATGCCTTTACAATCGTGTATCGACTAGCTTCAGGCCATCCTTAAAGTCCTGCATTATATTGATGAGAACTGCGGTAGCATAGAGAATCCCGCTAACCTCTGGTTCCGTTACCTAGACCGAAAACCACTGGCGCCACCGCTGGTTCAGCCTACGATCGCCCACGCATCGTACCGTGTATATACGACGTTTGATATATAATGGGCGTATTGAGCAGCTAGCCAGCCAGCTGACCGGCGAGTCGACAGCACACCAGCTTGCGCAGTTGTTACGGAGTGTTTACACACGGTCGTCTACGAACGGCTGGGTACATCCGCTGTCGTTTTTATGCCTGTTGCTATTGCTGTTGGCCGTCCCCACACGATAGCCGCTGGGAAACATAACTGCACGTTAAAGCGACTAGCGGCCAGTCAGCCACTACTGTAATCACCAGGAGAAACCATCGTTAGAAGCGGTACCATCAACGGAGAACCGGCTGCGGCTTAAAGTTCTCGATCGTACGATACAAACAGAAAGGTCTCCCATTCACCAACTGCCTTTACTCGTCCACGCTATTCACTGCTTGCGCTGCTTCTGTTGTTACCATTTGCGGGTAGTTGTACCGCCGCTGCTGCTCCTGACTTGAGCGGGTCGTAACGAGTAGCTACGAGAAGACTATTACATGATACTGCTACGTATGGCCGATGCGTTGGTCTTATTTACCATAATGTAATATTCGGCTAGAGTTGCTGCGAGCGGCTTCACAGTATGGTGGTAGGTGACCGGCTCTATCGTGATAATGTGATATCAACTTTACGATACAATTTTTCATCGTATTTCATATTAGTTCAAGTTCAATGTTTTTCATTGTCGTCAAACTATCGAAGCTCATTTGACTATTAACGATAACTGTCGCTTGTGTATAAGCATATTTGGTACAAACGGACACACCAACAAGGAAATGTTGTTTTTCTTGTAGTATAATGGCTTTTTTACATCATCCTAATAAACATTGGCACGAAAGATGGGACAAGGCACAAGCAATATTCTTCTTTCAACTTTGGCAAGATGTGCCCGCCTACATGATCATGAAAGCATAAAATGATCCAGTTATAACGCTTGTTATAATTGTTGAGGTAGGACTTATTTACAAATCATATTACATTTGCGATTTGGCCTCGTTGGAAACGTTACAGTAAAAAATGACTGTAACACGCGATCAACTGCCTGAGATAATTGCAACCCCCTCAGCTACCAAACGGGCAGCTTCTAACACTCTGACAGAAAAGGTCTTGCCGAGACAATAAGCGTTAGCCTTAATGGGTGATGAAAATCCTATCTCCGGCAGACTTTGTGTTACGGCGAAGCAAGCCGCCTTCAGAGAAAACCGAATAAAACCAACAGAGACGCTTCTTTTTCCAAAATGTTAAAGAAAAAAAGAAGCAAAGTCTACGAAATGCATAACTACTGATACATACTAGTCCATTCTGGTTTAGGTGTCAGTCGATATACCACATCGGGGTTGCATTCTAAACTCGAGCTTAAGCCAGGAAGTTTGAACGGTGGCTGTTAAGGACGGATGAAATGACTGCAAGATTTTCGTCTGTACCAATAGTCGGACCTTATTAATATTGTATTTATAATTAATTAACAAAGATCGACGAAGCTATTTAGGTGAAATAGGTTTCGATAAGGCCTTTCTTCCCTTTTATTTAGTCGTGCATTTCATTAGATTCGCCCAGTCTGAAAATATGCATAGTGTTAGAATTTCAGGAATAAATACGATTTTTAAATTACGTAATTGGCAGCTCTTTCTTTTGCGATTCCGGCCGACGTTCTTTAATGATAGCTAAACCACTATATCAACTACTGACTGTTCCGCTAAAAGCAGCTCCGTGTAACATACTCAACTCTTTGAAAGGTTTTACGATTGTTGTCACATTCAATCGGTTAATTACGTCTGGTCTCATTTGAGCTTCATATTTCGTATCGAATGAAGAAATTTTCTTCAGGATAAAGATAAACAAAAACAAAAACTTAACTGCATAGTAAGTCGGTGAGGCATGTCATGTTTCTAGCATCCGTAGTGAATTCGACTCGGTCTGCAAAAAAACACGGTTTCGCCAAAATATTTTGCTATAGAATAGTAATAACAAGTCACAAGCCATGCCACGTACGCATGTACGTATACGCTGGAGGTGCAAGTGAAGCTCAAAATCAGACTGTCGACCGATACTAATTCCGTTCCGGCTGACAGTCGAATCGAATTCATTACGACAATATATCTTATGGCACTTTATGTCCGGCATAACAATTGTTCACTAAATAATGCGCCTGGTAGTGAATATACAAGTTGTTCCACAAACCCTATGGGAACCTTTTACGTGACTCAGACCACTGCTTTATGCGATACTACTATTTCGAATAATGCAGGATCGGCGAATTTCACTAACCGATCATACCCTGCAAATCGAATATACAGGGTTACGTTCCTGAGCTCAACGGCCTCGTGTCTTTACCGAAGCAAGCATTATCTTGTCCGTTTTGAATTGTTTCTGCTTATGTGAAATGTTGCTATGTGAAAATATCGTTTCAGCCAACAACCATGAAACTAACAGTACGCGTGCCCACCAGCGAGTTCTCACCTGTGTCGCACATAATTGAGCGCGTGACAACAGTGGCTCTTGAACCGTCCGATTCCTATTTCGAGACATATACACCGATCATTTTCATAATATTATGCGTATCAGACAATTACGCAGTGATATCTTGCAGACGAAAGCACGTCCTACGAAAAGGGATTTGTTTTACACAAAAAGCTTTGTTACGAGGGTAAACACAACTCTATAGCAAGGATTTTAGGCCGACGAAAAGAACTCACCGAACTGTATCCTCATTGAAAGCGCTTCCTCATTGGCAGCATAGTAGTCGAACGAGGTGCTTCCACACAGCATATGATGAAACGGTTTGCTTTTCCAAGTGTAAAAATAACCCCAGGACAATAACGTTACTATACTGTGCCTCAATTTAATTTTATTTATTAACAAGCGTTAATGCATGAAATAGCTTTGCAAGTAAATACAAAATAAGTAAAGGCGACTGGTCGAATGCCATAGTCAACAACATGGAGTTAAATAGAAGCTTCTGTACGTAGTGGACAGTCTCGATTCAATCTTTGACAGACTCCATTGAATCTAAAGATGATCTTCCGTTCCATCAAGCTCGTATTGGATTGGTCAGTTTTAATTAAAACAAATCACACCTGCGTCGTAACAACATACACAGCGAAAACAACGACAACAGCACAAGCAGCTGTTACGTCCCTGTAAAACCGTTACGTAAAATCCAAAAACCCATTATTGCCCACATTCAGTTCATCCACCAAAACAAGATGCTCGTTGTGGAAGGTACCAAATCGTGTCGAACATTTTTGACGATTAGAACATTATAACTTGTTTCGAAGGCCAGTTGAGACGCAGAAGATCTTGTTTCAAAGAAGGGCTGCTGAGTAGCTAGACTACTCAGAGATTTGTCGATAGATCGAGAATTGGAGTGATGCCTTAAGTTCTGCGCAACGATCAACCAGTTTGACGAAAAGGTCTTATTCGACTGTCATTTACTGTATTATCGTTAGCAACGGAGCCGAGAATGATAAATAGGTAACAGTGCCAATAGCAATCTGTAGTCGACTGTAGTTGTCAATGGCTCAAGGCAGTAGGCATATTATATGACTGACTGACGACTGACTGATTGGCGGAGTTATAATAGTAGGGCCAATAACAGAAACCTTGCTGTCATGTGCGGTTATAGCTTTTGCTAGGCAGGTAACGACACCACAGTATAATCTCAGGTTGGCCGATAAAGCCCTGCGGCGACGGACCACACGCATCTTTGACCTACATCTACGTATAGTATTTGGCTAAGGACGTACATCCTTCCCGAGTTGCACGTTCTTTATCCGAAGTAATGAATCCAACTTTAGCTATGTCAACTGGTCATATCAATTATGCAAAAAGCGTTAAAAAACATCGGCGAGATCTGAAAAGGGTGATAGATTGAACACATATAACAATGAGATGCTTTTCAGCATTTCATCCCTGCCTGAAATAATTGCCATGGCAGGTACGAGCGCGGTTTCGCGAAAAGTGACAACACGATAGGCGTAAAAATGAAAAAATTAATGAACTGAGGTACGGAAAGCACAGGATAAACTCATTGTTCGGCCAAAGTAATGAAAAGGCAAGAACACATCTATCAGTACAGCTGAACATAACATCCATAGTGCATGAACAATTCGTGTGCTCGCGACCCAACAAAATGTCGACTTAATATGTGTCTACTTATATCTGTGCGCGAAAGCGTTTTGGCTTGAAAAGAAATATCAGTCCACAATGATTGCAACGGCTATATGGTAGTGTTGTTGTATGCTGAACTTCTGTTGACATGTTGCTTTTGATGTTTGTTTAGTTTCTCAACAGAGGTATTCCTCGCAGCATTTTAACATGGACCTGTCTGTATTAGAATCACGTGTCTAGCTTCTATAAAATAGAATTATAAATACCATATTAGCAGAAGCCAAATAACTACTACCAGCAGCGGTAGCTACGCCGCAATAGGATAGCATAACGTAACGCTCCAGAATTGATATATCGATGTAAACAATGGCGGCGGATCACAAAACAACTAGGCGTGAGTGTAAATCGAGACGACCCTGTCGTATACTACGTTGGACGTTACGTATACTACAAAGATAACGACGTTTAACAAACGTCGAGATAGTATGAACAAGACAAACTGTACCGTTGTCCTGTTGTCCTGTTGGGCCAATGCTGAATGCGGCGCGACCTGACGCTTACATTAGTATCAACGGTAGCGGCAGCTACGCCGCTTGCAGCCCCCAATGCAAAAGCAGTAAGAGCAGAAACATCACAACCACTTGCCACCAGGAAGGAACTAAAACAAGCCACCACACTCTGTTAATGGCCAAGCCAATAGACACGCACGCACCCAGGCGGGCAGGCAGGCAGGCCGACCGGCCGGCCGTCGGTCGGCTAGGCAAGCCTGACTGTCTGCCAGTTCCAGCAAAGCAACAAACAAGCACAAATCGGTGAGCATTAGATGCTGCTGCTGCGGTGGCGGCGATATGAGGCCGTGTAGCAACGTGCTGTTCGGCTGGGCAGCGGTAGCAGCTGTTCTTCAGCGAGCGGCAGTGGCTGTAATAGCAGCAGCAAAAGCAAAGGCTCATACAGCGGTCTCAGTGAATGGATGAAAACGGGCAGACCAATGGACACTACCATCACTCGCCGGCAAGCGGCACACCATCGGTTCTCGTTGGTCGGTAGCTGGCGCCACCGTGCCAAGAGGCCGCAGTCGCAGCAGCAGCGTTAGGAGCGACAGCAGCAGCAGCACCATCCAGCATAGACGCTACGATAGGGTATAATGTAACACAAATACTGCCGACGGCATCAGCAGCATAATCAGTTGCTGAGGCTTTTGCGGCGGCCGCCTCCGTCGCAGCACCAAAAAAAAAAAATAGCACCGTCGTTACCAGCATCGGAAAAGCCTGACACACCCGTAGACTCGAATACACATAGAATACAACAGACCAGTAAAAGAAGTTGGGAAGGCACAAAACCGAAACTGTTTACCACTACTTGCAAACGATCACTATCCCGACCGAACTTATCAGTAAACAGCAGCGTCTGCTGCTCCGACAGAGGACACAGTATCGATGCACTCGTGCTGTTTCCAAGATGATTTTCACAGCTTCATGATTATTATTACTGCTGCCATCATTAACAGGATGTTAGTTGAGATGATACTACCCGGTGCAAATAGAATAGTCAATACGGCCATCGAATATAATAATGGATGCACACATTAATATAGTTATGCTAATAGAGAAAATGGATACGGGGAAGTTAAGTTGTTTCCATATAGAGAGCATGAAGGAGAGGACAACACGCGGGAAAGCGAAATCGAGTAAGCAAGTTGCCTAAATGGGGGCTAGCGATGAACATTCCAGCTCTAAAGCTCTAAAATTACTATCTTGCCTATCATAAGACTGAACAGCACGTGGAATTAGTCTCATGGACGGGCTAGAGAACGATTTAAATGTTGTAGGGTGATGTGTCATTGGTGACGGGACGAAGTAAGACAATTTGCCAAACGTTAGATAGTTTCGCTTTTTACTCACTATACCTTTATTTATTCGTCCCTAGAAATCCAGTGGCCGAATATCGCGCTAACCGTGAATCAGCATTGATACATATCAAAGTGACAGGTAGGACAATGACAAGCAAACTTTAACACTGATCGAACAGAATTTGAGTTCAGTTAACTAGATAGTGTCGATGAACAAGCCATGTCTGACCCACTGACAAGCTTTCTGTCTTATATCAGTAACAGCGGCAGCCGTTGTTGCTGCTCTTGGTTAGGTAGGAACAGATTATCATCGTGTGACGTTGTCGTCTCGGAACCATCATCGCGAGCTTTACTGTAATCAAAGCTAAGAGGCTGGCGGATCTTTTCAGGCGGGTTCACACAATGTTGTGCTCGTACGTATTGTTCACTTTGTCGTATCGTTGCTGGTAGTGGCAACATACGACTATTTTGCCAACTTGGTCGATATACGGGAAGCTGAACAGAGTTGCGGAAGGACGAAAAAAATTCCTGTTAACACACATGGACAGATCTTCACCTGGTTCTCACATCGACTCACATACCCTCGTCGAAGTGGAAAACACCATTCGTAGGAGCTGTATCAACTCAAGTTATGCTAGTCGATACGGAACAGTAGCTGAACTGTAAGTACGAGTAGAATTAATAGAACAGAAACTCACAGGACCGATGGAAGCTAAGCGGGACGTGCGTGTGTGCGCCCTTGAAGCAATTCGTGTTGTCGTCCTTGTTCCCCTAGTCAACAATAATCCTCCTGCTATATTGTTGCAGGCCACTCGTCGTACTCCACTCGATGATTCTTCGTGTTGCCTCACTTACTCGCTGTGACACAGCTAGTGAAATAGATTAGAGGGACCGCCACTTGTCATCCGTGGCCTTCTGCTACTGCTGTTGCTGAGCTCCTTGCAAAACGGCGATACCAACACAGTCACATACGACTGCAGCGATACAGCGGCCAAAGCCTAGTTATACAGGCAATTCACGACGTCCACAATGAGTAAGCTTTTGAGCCAGCATGACCCTACTACAAAGGCAAGCAACGAACGAACGAACGAACGAACGAACGAACGAACGAACGAACGAACGAACGAACGAACGACCGACCGACCGACCGACCGACCGACCGACCGACCGATCGATCGACCGACCGACCGACCGACCGACCGACCGACCGACCGAATTCGCTTGGTCAGTCAGTCGTTCGTTTTCCAGCGGTTGCCTTCGTCGTCGTCCTCTCCGTTGTCTTCTTAGATACAACGCTACTCACAGTGAACGACCGAGGAGACTGAGCGGTTCGGTCCTTGATCCGGCAGCACCAGCGAAACAGCACTAGCAAACCACGAAAGCCGCCGATGCAATCACTGCTACCTGCTGCCGTGGCTGTATCTGCTACATACAATGCGCATACACACACAGACACGCAGGAGAGATGAATGACACTTCCAGCAGCAGCAAAACTAGTCAGATCGGGGATCAGAAAGCAGTAAACCACTCGGTACACTCCGACTTCTCTCCTACTACGACGATTTCCACTCGTGTTGTTGTTAAGCTGTCGACGACGACGTTCGTTACCGTTCGCCTTTCGTGTGTGTAGTCTACGGCCGACGATGCTGCTGCTGCTAATACATGGAGGCATTCACACACACATCGCCGATCAAGACGACGGCCGATTTTACACTGAGAACTAATGACTCTTCGGCGATTTTTTTCCTAGTATATATGTTGTTATTTGCAGCACTGCAGTAAAATTAGAACAATCAGCCACCACAGCCATTAGTTAGACACTGGGCAGTAGCAGCACCGTCCAAGAGGCAGGTAGATAGACCGCCCGACCCGATACTACAATTACTGCGACTACGACAGCCAGTCAGCCGCTGTAGCAGCGGTAGCGACTCAGACAGCCAACGAACAATCGAGTCGTCAGTCAGTCAGTCAGTCAATGCTGTAGTCTGCTTCGGCTAATGTTGCTGCTGCGAAACTTCGTACGTTGCTATGACAGTCGAGAATCAGTCGTCGTCGTCGTCGTCGTCATCGTCGTCATCGGCGGCGGCAATGGCAGGATCCAGTCGGTAGATTCATCATTTGAGGAGATGATCTTGCTTGCGAGCGGAGCAGATCATTGCGGAGGGCGGGCGGTCGGTCCTTTTTTATTCTGCCTGTTACCAATAACAAAAATAGTGATGGTTATAACAATGGAAAAAAGGACAGTGTTACGATGTGGCAGATGTCGATATTACTACAAGGCGAACATTTACGGTCATATTTTTTGAGTGAAAAATCCGTTTCAAACGTGACCCCAACCGTGATTGCGACAAACATTTTGCAACGAAACTTTTTTCGTTGCACTTTCTGATTTTTTTCGTTGACCACTTCTGATTGCAATTGACTATTGAAGCTCACACTCATTCTTAGGACATATAGGTAACATACAAAAAAGTACGTAGTAAATTCTGAGGCCACTAATAGACAGCTTTCCCACGTTCACGTAACAAATAACACTATTCATTATCAAACCATTTAACTAACAAGTATTATGAAATAGCTTTTGATTTTTTTCGTTTTGTAATTCGATTGTTACAAAAAAATGTGGAGTACGCGTTTGTCCAATTTTCCTTACCCCGCATCGCATAAGAACCATCGATTTTCTTCGCCATTGATTAAAATACGAACAAATGTGTTTACTAAATAACTAAGTGTTAGTGTTACGCACGTGTGTTGATCGAGTTAGTAAATTTATAAAAAACGATTCAACTCTAAGTGCGCCGATAACGTACATCATCGCAGATCACAATACCGTTGAACTGCTCGTAAGTTGGGGTTCTAGCTCGTACCTTCACTGAATAAAAATCCAGTAAAACGAGAACTAACTTCAATGTCTAGTCGTGCCAAAAGGTTTCGGCCAATGGAAGAATTGAATAATAAAAACAGGTCGAAATTTTAAATGGTGAAATATGCGAGGGTCAAAATCGATTTTGTATTATATCTCCAAGCGTATTGAAGGTTTCAGTCCAATGCGTTGTTGTTAATTTTTAATTACAGGTTGAACAAAAAAGACATTCTTAATAATAAGCCATTGGCGAAAAATACCGTGGGATATATATATATATATATATATATATATATATATATATATATATATATGAGAAGCTATCTGAAGAAATAGAAGAGTAGAAATAACATGAGTTCGCCTATATATGAACATGCGTGCGTCGTATTCCTCGTCGAATCAAACAATCAGCCGGCAGTAGGCAAAATTGTTCAGGTATTCTCCGTGTATTCTATTGCTCACTGAGTGTGTCCTACATGAATTAAGCCTTACAAATGATTATTGATGGCCAGCTTTTACTCGCAACAGATGTTGCTCACAGACCACATTTACAATCCGTATCACGGAGGTAAGATTAGAACGTCGCTACTACATGTTTCGCATGTAAGGTTTACCATGACAGGAGCGTATCTCTGTATTCTCTTATTCTCGCCTATTTTTCTTATAAACAGCATTAAATGTTAAGTAACTACTTGTTTTATTCAAATTATGGCGATGATTCATTACGAACCTTGCAGTTTTACACGGACTATAATCTCACGCAAGTGTGTAGGATATAGGATTTCGTAGAAAGGAAGATATGAAATAAAGGTGTTATCACGTTAGGGTAACACTCACAGAAGTGAAAACTAATGAAGCTACCAACTAACAGCAAATGGACACACGCGACGAAAAAGATTTATGACCCTTAGTTAAGGGTCAAGCGGCTTTCTGATAGGCTGGCAAGGTCCGAATTGGTCAATATGAAGTTCAACTTAGAGCGGAATAGGTCACATAGTTTGCCAGACCATTAAGCATGAGTTAATGGCAAATGCTCTAAGCATGTAACCTAGGCTTCGAGTTCTCCATCTCAAATAGAAAAACAGTTGGCTTTTACAACTGTTTTTCAAGCTTTATTTTTAATTTCAATATGAAGTGTTCAATACGAACCAACTAACTCAGAAGAAGACTGACATTTATGTTTTCTTTTGACTACGCGGATTAGATCAATAGTAGACGACGCGCAAATGATGTGTCGGGACACGTGCAGAATTGCGTGCGCGATGGTAAAACAAGAAGTACGCGATACAGGTTATCTCTCAATCCGCAGCTTATCGACATTCGTCATCGTAAGGTAGTTACATTTCGGAACACGGCATGCTTTAGTGGTTGTGTAAAATCTAATCGGATCTTGTGATCTAAATTTGGCGTAGATAAAATTCGTGCGTTTTACTGATGAGTAATTGATTATTCTTCAGGAGACTAGGACATCATAACCGGTTGTTCAATCACCCTTTCTCCTGTGACTATGGCGACAGCACGTGCTACTCGACTCGTACCGGCTCGATATCTGTCATTGTATGGCGTTGTTCTCTCTCTACTTTTTCGAATGTCTCATTGTTACATCACTAACTCGAGTAACTATGCTGTTCTAGGGCCTTTCTAATGCGATTCAACTTAATTATTCGCGCAGAGAAATTAGCTTAGTAATCCAGAAGATTATTATATTTAGGTAGATAAAAAATAGTTGGTCGAACGACGAAATCAACCCAGCGATACAATTAACGTTGTGGGTTATGGACGTTTCTCAATACTAAGCTGCGTTTGGAGCATTGAACTAATACTGAATTAATATTTTTTTGTTTTTAGATACACCGATTATGTCGACTCATGCAGTAAGAGCGTACTTCGACTTCAGGATATCTGGGAGAACTGTGGTCATTCAGAAGATATTGTGGATAAGAAAATGAACAGTCTATTTCGTTGGTTTGGCGCGCGGTTCGTACAAACGAATTTGCTCTCTAAGTAAACAGATTTTATTAATCATCATAAATTAACAGAGATTATTTAATCGAAGCCATCTTTCAGATATGTTTTATATTAGATATAAAAAAAAAAAAAAAATAGATATGTCTAGTAGGTGCGTGCGATCAGTAATTTCTATTGTTTAAGAAGCTCCTATGAATTAGCTTGAGTTATGTGTGTATGCTGTGTGGTCGTACTTCTTGAACTGAATTTGTAAGGTCGAGAACATTTTTGCCCAACGGCTGAATTTGGCAAAAGGCTGGAAATGTCGCTCATTCGAAAAAAAAAAACATCGGTATACATAAGAACTCTGATTTTGTTACATAATCTATTCAATTATACTTAAAATAGCACGCACATACACACACACACACACACAGCTTGGTTCTCTTTATCACAATTTAACAAACTATTTTTTATGGGAACTCCTAATCGGAAACGTAACTCTAATACCAATAAAAATACAAGTTATAATTAACAAAATTTTGTTTTTGAGACTAGATGAAGAATTCGTGCCTGCTCTAGAAGCACTGAGTTGCTGGTGTGAGTAACAGTTTAGCAACTGATATTTAAAAGCTCTTTATTATAATTACAAAATTAGGCAAAACGTAAACGAGCCGATAATTATTGACGTTCTTGGAATCAAACAGTAGTACCAAATAATAATTACAACTAATTTGAACAGATGGCAGACGATAATCGAAGACGAACTACAGAGGCTCGAAGATCTGAAGATCAGCATTCAGCTGATACGAAATGAGTTGAGTGAACTTTACAAAAAGTTAGAACTTCCTGAGCCCGTTCAACCTAACGGATTAAACCTACAGCAACAGTTTGAGTGGCTTGACAAATGCTCAAAAGAAGCCGATCGCATACGCAGCGCGAGGATGTTACAATTCAAGGAGCTACGTCGACAGGAACAGAAGATTCTAATCCTAATGAGTGACCAACAGGTCTGGCAAGGTAGCATCGACTACAGTGCGGAGGTACGCCTGCCTATGATTCACCTTTGAGTCTCAGCGTGGGTACATCGAACGAATTTATTACATCACCTGGCTATGGAGGAGCTGGCTGGAAATAGCTATGGTCCTGTCCTTAAAGGCGGCCTATTTTATGTTTAAATTTATTTCTTGCTCAAAACATTCGATCCAGGGCGTCGAAAAAGCGCCTGTCAAGTAGATTTCGGGCTGGATAATCGTTCTACATTGTACCTCTCGGGACATTTTTTATGATACAGTATCCCATTAAACTGGTGCATGCTGGTGTTCGTGCAAGTTTACATATGTTGCAGCCGGTTTAGAGGCCTTGAAAGATGAAGAAAATATTTTCTAGTCAGCGACACGTTACGTCTTTCCTTGAAAACTACTATCAGATTAGTAAAAGAGAAAAGTAGTTTTGTGCTATAAGGCTTAGTAGGGCAACTAAAAACCAGAAGTTTGGTCCCTTTCGTAGAGAAATAACCAGAAGATACTTTGTTTCTGACTCGTCTGTCTAAACCTTATACACATATTTTGTCACTTTTTAAGATCTTCTCAAAGCTCTAGTTTTTTAGTCTTATGAGTTTGTTGAAGAACGCCAGAAGTCAATTGAGAAGTAAACGGGCCTCCTCTGTAATAGAAGATTTGTGTGCAGTATCAATTGGATTGTCAAAGAGTATTGATAATTTTTAAATATAAAGGGAGAAAAAATATTTATTTTATTTTTTTAAATACTGTTGCTGGCTCAATTTTTCCGAGTAACACCATAAAACTTTTGTGATTTCTGGGTAAAAAGTTACCTTTGTATTCCTTCATTGAAACTCCATTAGAGTAGTATTAAAGGAGTTTTGCAGGAACTGCAACCGATGATAGTCTGATGGTCCAAGATTTGGCGTGCATGAAAATTTCCTATCTAAGGCCTTTCAGTTTTTGCCGACTAGTTAAAGATGCATGTGGCCTGGCGCTGGCATGGCAGAAGGCAACACCTTTTTCTGTTTACTAGTTCCTGTCTGTTAGTTGTTGACAGTAGAAGAAGACTCCGAATCAATTGTTCGGCTTGATTTTACTGTTTTTGTAGAGTCTCGTAGATAGAGCTTCGCTCGAGTAATTTCTTTTGTGTCATTCTGTGTGGCACTCGAACATCGAGTTTGTTTGTATAGCTAGCTTTGTTCAAATAGTTAGGAGAGTTTGCTGACGGATGTTTACTTCTTTGGCGATATTATGGCTACTTACGTGGGGGTCGTACTCAACTTTTACCTAATTTCGTTAAGTCTTCCCATTATTTGTCGCCCACTACGTGGGGTATCATCGACATCGAAATTTCCAGAATGAAAGTAACCAAACCATTTTTGGGCTATTTGGGTCCGATTTTGGTATGATTCTTTACAGCTTTACAACCTTAACCAATCTACCTATTGAGTTTGGCCAGAAATTTTTAGGTATGATATTGAAGAACACAGCCAGTAATTTTTTAAATCCATTTAAAAAATGCACTTAATTAAATACCTAAAACACACGTTTTTAAGGGCTGAACTCGAGATAAAGTTTTGGCTATACAATAAGATCATAACCGATTCAGTGATAGAAAGGAGTACTTTTAGATGGTATACAGAAATTAGCAGATAGCATAAGAAAACATCTGAAAAGTGAGCATTACTTTTTGAGCAAGCTAATCAATCCATGAAGGATACTTTTATTATTCGAAGAGAAAAATACAAAATACAAAACAATAATGCGAAAAGTAGTTTTGAGGTTTCAACTACATGCTAGTTGTCAACGAGGTGCCTACTTACTTCGTTCGTGCGCCGTCGGTGTCAAGTTGATTATTTTAAACAGGTAGCTATACCAAAGTTGCGAAAAAACTAAAATCTCTTGTAGACTACGGTAGAGAACAATAGATACTTTAAAGATAGTTAATAGGTAATAACTTTGTTCGTACTTGCTAATTACCATATAAGAAACTCTACATAACAATATGCTGGTCGTCTGTAAAGGTTTAATATTTCGTGTAATGATGCCTGTGGCAGGCAAACGATAAAATCCCAACGGAATCAGAGTTGGCATTGCTATCTGTGCATGTAGCGTCGCTGCGCAAGGAACGGGAAGTTCGACTGGAGAATCTGCGACCAGTCATAGGGGAGGCACGCGAAGTGATGGATCGCATAGGGAAGGTACCTAACGTCGCTATAGAGGAAAGCCTGCAGAGCCTATCGCCCGAACTGTGGGATTTAAGCAAAGCGAACATTGAGTTGGCTGGTGATATGCTCGATGCAGTGAGTAGTAACATAATTGCATTACTTCTTGTGACAATACGCTCGTGTAACGAATCAGTGTGTTTCGACCATATCGCACGCTTCTAAGTGTATAGCAGGCCGTAATATTGAACACTACCTATTTCACAGATGTAACACTTTGGAAGCTTATTGTCAGATTTTACAATATTACAAAAAAAAAAAAAGTGTTGCATTAAGAAGCTTTGCCTTATTAAAAAAAAATAATCCATTTTGGACATTCAATCTGATGGATTCGGCGTACGTTCGTTCGTTAGCGCCTCGATGCAAACAAAACTAAAAAAAGAACGTTATCATTAACTCAGAACGCTCAGGAGACGATCGCAAGTCCGCTTGTATTGACTTCAGTGAATTTCTGAAATGTTTCTTTAGAGTGATTTTCCTCGACCCGAAAGTCGATCGTTAAAAATCTTTTATCAATGCGCAGGTTTTGCTAAAATTGTGATTGTATCTCTTATTTTTTTCGTTTGTCAATAACAGTCTTTCGTTTGTGTATCAACAGTTGCGAATTGAAGAAATGGAGCTCTGTGCGCGTCACAGACTTTTACTTCAACAGTTACAGCGGATATTTAATCGCCTCGACGTCGATTCTGTTGAACGCGAAAAACTACTTGGCCGTCTCAGGTCGACAAAAACCTATCAGGCCGTGAGCAGGTTACTACCCTCGCCAAATCATCTTGTAACACAATTCTAACCCCCTGACAGTATAGAAAAAAAGGATAGGTTATAGAATCGGCGAGTCCCGCAATCCATTATAGCATCAACCTGTTTCAATTATTATGTGTTAGGCACAAAGAACCTACTACTTGACCTTACAGTGTTTGTTATTTGGTAGAATGTGTAACCGTGTCGTCCTTTTCTTTATTTGCAGACTCGAGGAGTTAGAAAAGGAGTACAAATTGTTGGCCAAAGCGAACCTGCCACAGTTCATCGAAAGATTGAAGTACGAAACAAAAAAATGTTATGAAGACCTACGGGCAGAGAGCGGCTGGCGTTTACCCCTAGACCTCGAAAAATTGTCTGATCAGGGACCCTCAGAAAAACTTGTTGAAGCATATGAAAAACACATAGACGACCTGAAGAGCAGACATCGGTCGCTGATACCGTTGTTCAAGCTATTTGACGACTGGCAACAGATGAAAGAGGATTACAGGCAGCTTGAGGAAGCTCAAAAGGATCCACAACGTTTCAAAAATCGAGGCGGCGCATTGCTACAGGAGACCAAGAAACGAGATCGCCTTAAGAAACATCTGCCTTTGATTATGAACCAGATCATGAAGTTCCTTGATGCGTACGAGGCTGACCATGGCCCTGTGTATGTTCATGGCAAAATGCTGCGCGAAATTTTAAACACGGACCAGCGAAGTGGTAACAGCAGAAGTCGGAGCAACTCAACTAACTCGGGCGACGCTCGCACACCACATAAGCCAGTACGAAGCACACCAACGGCGTCTGGTTCGAAGACCTCCAAGCTGCGAAGAGCAGGCACGGCTTTCGAACTCAAAAGCTCATCTGGGGTTAAAGCAGGCGCTGGTTCTGTGCGTCAACCTGATCGGACGAATCATCTGGTAAACGCGTACGCTAACAATGGCAAAATACCGACAAAAAGCTCGGAGAATGTTAACCCTGTCAGAAACAAGGACACTTCTTTAAAGAAACGTACTTTACGAAGGTCACTATCGTATGACGGCTTCAAGGGCAACCTTTCTTCGAACGATTTGCAGTCAACCCGAGTGGCTAATTCCGGAATAGCTACGCAAGCGAGCAAATGTCGATTAATATTTTAACAAATCTTAGTCACTGTCAATGGATCGTAAGAGCGACTGGACTGAATCAGATGTGCATATTTTGTTGACATAATGACATATTATATATACGGTCTTGTATATGCGCAATGCTTGTTGGAACGCGACTTCGATAGCGTACGAACATGTAGAAACAGGAATTGACTCTGATTTAAGTAACAACAAAGAAAGATATTTCACATCAAATTATGGTGCAGAGCATAAATCTCGCCATGTAAATAATATTGTTGACGTCATTGCATATTAGGTACTGTCCTGCATATTAACACTTATTTTTAAAGCTCGACTTCCTTAGCGCGCAAACACGTCGAGATAGAAATTGATTTCGATTTAAGTAATGAAAAAAATTATGTTTTACATAAAAATAAATGGTGTTGGATCGCGTTGGTCTATCATTTTGATGTGTAGCTTCGAATAAGCGTGCAGTCAAAGTATAGAGCCGTCATTGGTTTTTTCACAATCTTGTCCTTAAACCACTTCTCTCTGTTTTCCTATGTTCGTTTTTGCGTCCAGTATTGCCATTAGACATTCACCAACGGTTGGTTAACTCCCAGCACGGAACGAGATTTGATCCAGACCTCTAGGATTAGCAACAAATTCACAACTTACTAGGCTGTCACTGGTACATCTTCAGGCTGCTTAACCGCGTTACTTAGTCCGGATACTGGACTGAGTGAAATGGCGCTCGTAAGAACCTTATTGGAAGGGCTTTCAAGGCAGGCTATCGTTCGACACGCATCTTGCCAAGAGCAGGAGAAGCAAAAACGGAACCCGCCGGTTACTGATTTCTGGCCTCGACCCGACTAGCTTGTGTGTCACATAAATGAGGGGCACGGCTTTGGGAAGGTTGTCGAACAGACAAAAGCTCCTGTTGTCCTCAAGGACGGTAACCTAACGAGTAGCAAAAGGCTATCAAAACGTATCGATAAAGGAGGCCGCCAGTATGCTGCTACTAGATTTTCTGGCAGAGATCATGGGCTGAGGGGACTCTAGAGTGTGCCCTTGGCCGGCCTGCCTGCGTGCAAAAAATAAATGCTGCACTTTTTGAGCATTTAGTGCAGAAGGGCAGTTAGCACAGCGCGGAACAGGACCGCATAGACCAGGGAGCTTATCTTAGGTTCTAAACCATAGTAGGGCTGACCGCAACCTAAACTGTGATATGTGTCTCAAGTGAATGCGGCGTATTTAAAGTTAAAAGGTGAAGTAGATAGGGCAAAAAGAATAAGTATTTTTGAGGATGAAAGAATCAGCAGTTCAGCTTAATAGCCAAGGTCGAAGTCGAGCGTTCAGGTAAATGAGGCACAAGATCTAGTTGTAAGTTAGGGTGCACGCTGAGAAATGTTACCAGCAAAACCTGCGTGCACACGACCATTTTGAGACATATTGCATATTGTTTTTGAATAGGTGTGAAAATTATCCGGAGTGAAAATCCTACTGCGAAGTCCACAATTGATTAACGGCAGGATTTTTATCTCAGTAAAGAATGCATTGAGTTAATTCAGCCATTTGTGCGTTTGTCCCGATAACCTAAGGCTTACTTCGTAATACATATGCAGTGGACATGACATTCAAAGATGGCGACCAACAATGTCACAAAATTAATAGCGAACTATTGGACCTTGCTGTGTAATCCTATCTAGACTAGTTTAAATTCAATATATCTACGAATAAAGTTCTGAAACTTAATTCGTCATGCGCAGAGATACTCTTTTGGAGCCATTTACCTATTTTCCTGCCGGTCTAGAAATTCCCTTAGTTACCTACATTCCGGTATAAAAATGATGGTATATGCTAATGATGTAAATATGTATGGGTATTAATGATGGAAGACAACCTACAAAAAAATGTGAATGTTTATGTTTCTTCTATTTTAAAAAAAAATCTCAAAGTAGATTCGAATCATTTAATCCGTTAAATAAAGATTATATTAAGAATAAAGCGCTAATCCTAACCGATAGAATATGTGACTTAGAAATGACAACAATAACTAAGTTGAAATACAACATTGTAGCACGCGCGTCCGGTAAACACAAATGTAAATAAACACAAATTTTCGTGAAATACAAAACTAATCAAAGATGGAAAGTTTTCCCAGTGTGCACGAAAAGGATTTGTACATTAGCTAAAGTATATTACATTGTATTTTTTGTTAGAATTTTTTTTTCATTATTGATGTTTGGCAGTAACTAGTAGGCGTATTACACGCAATAAATGAGGAATATGTAATCGCCGTTGAGCCAATTTTTTGTTCTCTTCTTTTTATATTTGGTTATACAGATTTCAAAGTGTGTTATATTTGTTTCTATGGCTTGCTGGCTGGTACTGTTGTTGAATAAGATTTTATATATAAAGAAATCTTCCAAATCTACAGCAAGGAACGAAATGTAATTTTATGTAGATGACTTTACTAGCTCACACTGGACTGGCTAATCATAATGCGTAAGACAAAGCAGGCAACATTACTTGTAAGTTGACCTCAAATAAATGCTTAAGGAAATCAAGGATTAATCCTGCATTAGCATCGCTTCCGTAAGAAAGATACAACCTTTTTTTATGGAATTCGGTATTATCCGAGTTTAGTTTTTTTCTAGAATCTTTTCAACCTTCTTTGATCCGAGAAGACTCGGATCTTCAACGATATGACGAATAAAAAGGCGAAAATAATATATTCAGTTTGATGCAAGTACTGCAAATGAGCCTTGATAGTTGAGATGGTGCTACCGGGATATGCGCTAACGGTTCTAGTACAATAAGCTGAAATGAATTGAGCTAAATGTTAGGATAGGTGTAGCATAACCAAAGAAAATCATCGTCCATTAACTGCATGTCACTGCATCGATTAACAGATTTACGAAATGGTCGGCAATCTGAATATCGTGGTATGACAGTATTCAAAAACACAGAAACATGGGGTTCGCGCATCTGTAGACATATATACAACAACATGTCTAGTAGGTAATGTATTTGCTCGGTAGACTCAGATATACGTTGTGGTCTAGCTTTGAATACGGTCATGGAGGCCGAAAAGCGACCATTTGAGAAAGAACATTTGAGGTTTTTTATCGGACAAAAAATACGAATAATAGAAATTTGTCCGAGATCATTGTACAAATAAGTGATTCAGGATAAGATATATTGAAGTGACCCAACTTCTGGATCTTTTCCATTGTTTTAAGCCTCATATATTATGTAATGAAGTGTTAATTCTATTTAAACGTTAATTAAAACAAATCTTAGTGGGAATTTGTTGATCTCAATTTATTTCTTTAGAGCGCAGTTGCAAATATATGTATACATATATATATATATATATATATATATATATATATATATACTAAGACAAAATAACCTTGCACTTATAATTTAAGGTGCTCAAATGACCTTGGTGAGATGCCACATAAAAAGTAAGCGCTCTATGCAGATACACTGTGGGTTTTCGCGCTACACAAAATGATGTATATACAAGTGGCGGGTGCGGGCGCGCCCCCGTCTTTTTATGAGGTTCTACGGCTCCCGACGGCAATAGCTAAGTGGCAGTTCGCGTCTGTTTCAAAACCAAATTAACGTCTTGTTTTACTTGAAGTATCGTTCTCATGGGCGGCGTGTTAGGACGATCTTCTGTGTCTTTTTAAGCCGCAAATTATTGTTTCTGTTGAGGTTTGGCACGCGTACGTTGTGGACCAGCGTGGAACAGACAAAACTCATAGTACTACCATCATTATTATACTTAGAAAAGATGAAGCTTATAATTAGCGGATAGAACGAGCAACGCGACGAGCTTTGTTGGATATTTATGAAACGCATATGGAACGTGCTGAGTCACAAAAGATTGAAATTCCAAAGGTAATTGTCACTTTCCTGAAGAAAAAATCGATATTGTGTCAACGGTTTGTATACAGGTGCAGAATTGAAACGAGGTGTCGAGGTTCGACTAGAGGATGGAAAAATTCATATACGGGTAAGCGAGTGAATCTGTTCGAATTAGAGGCTGTGATACGAGAATGTAGAATAGTTAAGTTTATTAGTCTACAGCAGAGAGGTCCATACGCACTGCCAGGGATAAATACAATGTTCTCACCCCCCCGGCTTGGCAATAAATATCGTTAGTTTCAATAACGGCACTTAGTATTTAGTTTATACCTAGGAGTTGTATCGATGACTATGGCCGCGGCTCCTAAAACATTAAGCCAGCTCTATAATGATGTACACTCAGATTCCTCATCAGCATTAAAGTCATCATCTTCATCATGGTTCTTTAATTGGAACACATGTTGAGATGATACCTATATGACGACGCCATGATGTGATGAGGTACAACATTAATAGTAACAGCCGACTACGAAGTGTAGATGCCGTTCGTGCAGAGTAACAAACATTAGCTGGTCAAGACAACCGATATTTATCAGCGTAGTTGTGGTTGTAGATCTCATCGAGGCGGGACGCGGTAATATGAAAATTGCAATTCAAATTAATGGCCACGTCCTACTGCGTCTGCTCCTTTGTCTTCTTGGTAAAAACGGGCAGATCATGCGGGTAGCTTTTAAATGCCGGCCCCAATTGGTTTTGCTTATGACGAATGTAAAGAAACGCACACATAATGCATGTGACGACGAGGACGATAAGAAGAAGCAGCAAAACCGATGCGAAGCCCATTATTGACATACAGACCATCGAGCTCAATTCCTCTTGGTTGAATTCTAGAGGATGTTCCTGAGTCGAATTGCCCAGGTTGAAATCCACGTCACCGGCGCTCAAGACACGAATCACCTTTGATACGCCGATATCCTTCTCACCATCGTCCCGTTTTCCAGGTAGAACAACTTCCCGACGGAAACGTCCCAGGTCACGCTCCTGGCGTGACAGCGTCGCCGAGTACGTAATTTGACGATCACTGGCTGCGTGTTGATCATCCTGGGCACATTGTTCCGGGCACTGGTATCTGCATGAAGTAAAATAGTTAATTTATATGCATGACGATACCAATTAAGAGGACTGATTTTGGAGATGCTGTTTTGTTAAAAGTAATTATGGCTGGATAAAAACAATCAGTAGCATTAGCTCTGGTCTCCCTGAATGTATATACAATCAGTCAAAATCTCCCGTAGGAAAACCTTGTTTTTGTTCACTAAAACTCTATTTCGTTGTGGTACTTTGCTTTGCGGGAATTCTCCTAAACCATAATATCTAGGTATCAAGTAGTTAGAATCAGTGCTCTTAACAAATCACTAACGTAAATACTTTTACCTCTAAAAAGCACAATCTACCACTATCACGCGAAAAGCAACAATCATTTACGTAGTTTTATGGATTAAGATTCATGGTTCAGGCAAGAATTAGTTACTCATACGTGATATGTTGACTAACAAAACGTTAATACACAAACCTGCAGATCTGGATGGTGCACTGGAAGTGAACTTCCATTGTGTCCGGGAATTTGAAGGCCTGGAAATGTGCGTACGAAAGCACAGTAGCAGACGAACCAAAGTTCTTGATCTTTGTGAAGCGGGACATCAGCTTGGGCCTAGCGACGCATCCCTTCGAGTCAACTAGTTCGATCGGGGCCCGTTGTCCGTCATGAGCTATGCAGTTCCTTACCAGCATATCGAATTTGTTTTCGTCATCTTTGATAGCAAGTACCTGAAAATGTTATGAGTTTTATGTCCGACATCACCGTTAGCTACTACTCCAGGCCAATTACATGTAGCTAAGTCATGTGTGACAAAAGCACTGAAATTATCGTTGCGTAAACAACAAAATCGTCACTAGCATTCTCTAAAGGAAGATATATTGACTAGATAAGAGCAATATACAAGCGTAATATGAAAAAAGTAGGAGGTGGCTGCTGAAGGTCCGGATCCACACCAAAAGGCATGGAAAGAATAGATCAGAAACTTTTAAAAAAGTTACGAATGGATAGTATACAGCATAGGGAAGGTCAAAAAGAATCCAGTCCAACATTCCGTTTTACGTAGCGCAGCCTCATAACAGCCATCATCATCACGAATCAGATAGCTAGATATCATGCATCTTACTTTGAGAAGCTTTCCTATCGAACCGTTGCCGCCGGCACATCGATCTGCTTCTAGCAGAAGAATTAAGATTTGATGGCAGCTCTAGTTTGTGGAACCACTGAGTCAAGAGGTTTGCGCAAATCCAGATGACCTGAGTCGACTGGGTCTCGAGCCCGTAACAGCCAGGAGTCAGGAACAATCAAGAGTGTTCTCAAAGCGAAATTCGCCATAGAAATACGGAGGCAAGGGCCTCTGTAATGCGATTTATCCGTTAAACTTACCATTGTCATCGTCTGGCCGATCTTGACAATACCGGCTACTTCTGACGCCCACGGTCCTTTGCCAGCCTGGATCTGCATCCAACATCCGACGTTATCTCCGGCAAAGTCTGCACGAACTACGTCCAGCATATCGACGGGGAACGGACGGAAAGTAACAGCCTTCTCGTAGTTGTTGTGCCAGGTACAACGTAGCTTGCGGGCCTGGTCCCATACCTCCTGTACTTGTGGGTCGTATTGGATAATGATAGTGTTCTCGAAGAACGAACCTGTGGCAGTGTTGCCCTCCTGACCGTACAAACCGTTTTGCGCATTTCCTACGGTACCACATGAATTGATCGAAATATCAAAGAATACCGACTTCTTGCCGCTGCCGGCCGGCAGGTGTACGCATGAACCATATGAGTAATGACCTGTTTTGAAGAATAGGATATAAGTAAAACAAACAGTGATTGAAAAAGTTAACAAAATAGCAGATTGTTTTCGATTACACATAGTGTGGAAAAAGTAGTAGAGTAGTAGAGAGGCAATGGCAAACATATCAGGATTACCATTTATGCTTTTGTTTTCAGATTTCTCATTGGCTTTTCTTTTTTATTGTTCAGTAGGTCGCCTGATCTTTCCGGGACCGTAGCCGACCCTTTTCTGGCTTGCATGACGATTTTGTCTCCGTTGTAGAAGGGCAGGGTTTAACGATCCTTGGGACACGCACCACACGCACTAGCACACACGACACATACGTTCCAAACAAGACACATGTATAGTGTACGGATATTAAACATAAAACATGCGGATAGCAGTGCTAATGCGGGTCATCATGCACCCTTGAGTTACCCTTCGAGAAGATGAGTCCGTTGAATGGCCGGTCAAACTCGACGACTACTTTCATAAGGTTTTTCTCACACTTCACATCAAGGTGGACAATTTTTGGCATATCGGGCTGTGAAAGGGGCCACGCCTCTTCCGGGTCGATATGGGCTGGCTGGTGATTTACGGGTATGGGAGCTACGGCGTTGTCGTGAACTTCTTCATGATGCTCCTCATGGTGTACGTGAGGTGAACCTTCATGTTGGACATTGTGCAGGGGCGTCTCCTGGTGGGCGGTAGGCTCAAGCTGATGAGGACCGTCGTCAGGTTGAAACGCCACTGCATGTTGTGGAGCCGGTTGGTTAGGCACATCAACCTGTGGCTGGGGGGGGTGGAAAACGGGACCAGGAAGGCCTTGATGAGGCAGCTGAGGATGCCCATGTTCTACTGGCCATGGCTGAGGGCCATGGTGCTGCATCTGAACGAACTGTTGTGACTGGCCGATATCGCGCGGCTGAGCAGCATGTTGGTGGATAACATTAGATGGGGCGTAATTTAAACCATGCGCATTGAACGGGAAGCCTAATGGGAAGTGATGCTGGAGCTGTGACGGTGCCTGAACACGATTCTCAATAATGTGGCCAGCCTCCTTTTGTTCATGCTCTGACGAGATGTGTTTGTCGGCGTGTAAAGCAGAATCAACGGCATCAGCAAAGGCATCTTCATGGGAAGAGGCCGCTGCTTCAAGATCAGCTTCAGCTGAGTCCGATGCTGGTTCTGATTGTTTCGTATCCTGAGGATCTTCCGCCAGTGCCTGTGAGAGATGGTAACATAAATAACTTTAATACAAAATCAAAACGAAGTTCATAATACACATATATTACTTTCAAATAGCTTAGACTAGCATAATTGTATATACTGCGTGTCACTTTTTGAAATCTTTTATATACATATAAAATATATAAATAAAAAAACAACATATATATGAAACATATTTTAGGTTTTTTTTTTAGCTTTTATCGTTTCGAGTCGATGCGAAAGCACACTCGCGATACAATGCAACAACCAAGATATTCTACTATGTAATTGCAAATGAACATAGGTAAACAACAATATTGCTTCTGCCTCCGGCTCGGGCTCGGATTATCTAATGCTATCCAAATCAAGCACGATAGAAGACCATTTACCTTACAGGCCGCGTGTACCTGTGTGGCTAGTAGCGGAGCGGGCGTGGGCATGATTTAATGGATAAGGCGGCGAGTGACTGAGCAACGTCAAATGAGCAAAAAAAAAAAAATGACGTGCCTTACGGTACGCAATTTACGATACATGCAGAGCACGCGAAGCGCGTGCGTCTTCTTCTATCGCCGTTAGCCAAACAGGAATCACCGCGCACAATGCGGATGGCCAATGAGCGACGAATAACAGACAACAGATTAGCATCAAGCAGCGTCATTATCACCACCGGAATCTATAGCAGTACCATCTATGCGCACTGCGATACAACAAGCGAGTCCTGGCGGGATGGATGCTCTATCACCGTCGCAGCTACACCTAGAGCCCCTTGTGCCGCCGCTTCTGTGATTCATATATGCCATACAGACTAACTATAACTCAGGTCAAAGTGTGCCGTCCCAGATTTTGTGCTCCATCCATCGTATCGTCATCACGTCTTCAATTGAAAACGACAATCTTCTGTCCGTCTTGAATGAGCAGTGATTCGCTCCTTGCCACTGATGAGTAAGCAGCGAACAGAGGAACGGCGATAATATCGAAAGTGACAAATAAAACTAGCTCGCGGGTAGACGAGAGTGATCGAAGGCCGACCAATAATTCGACCGGCAGGCCAGATAAAGACAAATGGCCAGTCAGTCAACTACCCTGGCCGTTCCTAACTCCCGTTGTTTCGTCTTACGCTATAGTGCCATGCACCGGGACATATAATTCGTGTCCAATAGGTACGTGTGTGTGCGTAGGTTTACATTATCATAATTGTCATAAGTTTGTCGAGAGATTGGGAACGGTTCGCAGCAGAACAGTCCCGTTTATCGTTAATCCTCTGTTGCTGATATGTAGTCGTCGTTGTTGTTTGCTATGGGTTTGACTTGTGGCCTTGTATAGCAACAACAACATAGCAGTAGTGAACAGTGAAATCAGTAAACGACGAATCGGAGCAGGAACTCTATGGTTCTCAAACGAGAGCTATTATTGGCAAATCGTAATAGAACTCAACAGGCAATAGGACCTGGGCCTATAAATGCGCTTGACGACGACGACGACGACAACAATAGCAGACCACATCACGATTAAATCTGAATAAAGTAACAGCAGCTGTGTTCAACGACAGTAACGTAGTTTAATGTAGTTCAATGCGTATTACTCTTCTGTGTCTCTCGTACCTAGAGGGCAAAATCAACCTGTCCGTTTCCAAGTAAACAAAAAAAACCTACGTAAATATATAGTTTAACTACTCTTACTGTTAACGCTGATAGTCACCTTCAGTAGTCAACATCAAGTAGCGTTTTTCTGATGACGGGCGTTTTTGCCTGCGCGTTTAGTTACGTGTACTTGATGCCTCTATTTATGCACAGACAAACGGTCACAGATAGACGGTCTAGCTTTTCTCTTGCAACCGAATTTACTGCGTTCGATTAATGACCCTAACACTAAAGCCAATAAAGTGTTGAATAGTATAGATTATACGAATTTATTGCTGGCCATCAACGTCAAAAATACGTTTACTGACCGGTTGTTCCGTTCTGTTGTCTAGTAATGGAAAGTTCAGCGATATGTAAAACGATGCACTTTTCGGGAGCATTTCTCTAGTGAGTTAAGTTAAGGAGCACTACAAGATTGTCAGTTAGGCTGCAGCAGAATTTGTGGAAAGGTACGCGAATAGGTAATGCTAATTCTGTACACACTTTGCATGCGCAACGTGCGACCAATTAAGCGACTGCCGACGGCGGCTTCTAGCTATTGCTGGAAGGCTGACTGATGATTTAGTTTTTGCCGTGCGTACGTATTTTTCGTCTTGTGTTTTCTCTTTCACTCTCTGGGTCCAGCCGGCCATTTTACTCCCCCCTGGATCCCACTACCTCACGGCCGGCTGGCCATTTGAAGATAGCAATGCGGGTATCTCTAGATCAGAAACACTGCAAACTTGTTCACTTCATCGCTCTACCCAGCTTTTCATTTTTTGACTGTAATTGATGAACTGGCTAACTTACGACGTTCCCGTCGTTCGTCGGTGAGGACTGAGGCCCAGTTAGGTCGAGCGCATTTCGACGCGTTTGGATTTTTGCCTTTGACAATGGGTTTACTGATCGTGGTTGTGGTGGTCACCATTACAGTCATCTTAGTCATCGTAAGAGCTAGGGAAGAAAGCGGACAGGCGCGTATATTGGATGGATAGATGAGCCATAATGATATGACACGTCCAATATTTTCATGATACGGTTCAATCCAGTATCCGGTGAGTAGTCGACGGCAGCATCTCGTTATCCGTCAATTGGATTACTGCTGAACTGAGTTGCCTTTCAGCTGTTGCCGGTTGGCTAATTACAGCCGTTCTGACCTGTTTTGGACGCGTTACCATCGTGTTCAAAGTGATTTTCGCTTGTACGTAGTTTCGCCACTGTCCATCGCTTGCAGCAGTACATCGTCAGGAGCAACGGAGACACTAGCAGCGGTAGTGGCATCCTGGCGTTTTCTACCGTCATTAGTAGCAACAACCGCCATACTTATATAAATGGAATACCGACAGTAATAGTAACGGTCGCCGCATCGTTGTAATGCTTTATAGTTCGTACTCGTCCATCTTTCCCACCTTGCGCTGGATACCTTCTTCCCTCGCCGTCGTCATCATCGTTTTGGTCTGTCTCTAGTGCCTGGGCCGGTTTCGTTCTCGAAACTTGCCGCGCTGCTCGACTTTGGCAGGCCAGCGTTCGACCCCGATTCGTTGGGCTATCGGAGACAAAGCTATCCGGAGCATTCAGCCGGCAAGAGGCAATGTAGCAGAACTCCTATTTACCGTCTTGTTCGTTGCCATCTTTATACGTAAGATTAGTTCTGTTCCTCGCCTTTGATCGGATGCGGGTGAGTGTCGATTTAACCAAAACAAAAGAAGAATTAGGGAGGGAACAGCGCCACAGCAAACGCCAGCACACGCACGCATAACCCACAGGCCAACCAGCCTCTATCATCACCGTCAAATTCATCAACATCTGTCCCGTTATCACCACGATTGCCTCTGTTGAATTCTGTTCCTTTGTACACTGTTTTCGCAATCCATCTTCTTTCAGATACTTCGCTGATTCAAATGGGACAGACCGCAATTTGTGTATGATAAGGTGTACAATAGACACACAGAGCTATTTTTACTAGGCAGATTCGAGTTTGTTGGATGAGCATTACTGTCACCAAATCAGCGCCATCGTCGTCGATGACTGCTGTTACTGTCGACTAGTAAAACTATAACTCATCTTTGTTTGTTTCATCCTCTACTGCTACTTTTTTGGGTGCACTTTTTTATTTCCATCGAAGGTACGACATGAGTAGCCAGGCTGGCGACAGTACAGCGGACCTGCTCGTGGGTCCGCGATAGTCCCGCTTTTCAACAGGTAGCGACCACTGCAGCAGTAGTAACATGACGCATCCCCTGGAAGCCTGTTTAGTTAGCTCCCGTTCCCAATTCAGAGCGAGAAAGAGTTGTAGGGGTTTCCGTTCTAACCTGGATGCTGGTTGCCCTCGGACTCTGCTCTCGGTCGATCAGACATATGAGCTACCAAACAAGCCTACCGCGCAGATAATGGTTTCACAGTTACTGCTATATTTTTGGATAGACACCAAACCTTTTGTTTTCCAGCCCGGATCAGTTCGGTTCCATTTGATGATCTTCGCATTTCGTTACAGGACGGATCATCTGTTATCTTCACCATTACCACTACGATCAACGTACTGCAATGACGTCGACGATTCTATGAAACGTCAAACCCCATTGAGGCACGTCAACATCAACAGCAGTAATGACAATACCACTAGAGGTACAAACAATAAAGGGAATAAGGCCACTTCAGTAAGTGCGTTGTCCGGCTAGTGAGGTGGTATTACCTCCTACGATTTTGTTAACAAACACAAATGATCTAGAAGCTAATTCGAGCTCCGTCCGCAATCACTATTTAATGAATGAAAACCTGTTATGTTCTGTCAAATCGAACATTTTTAGAATATTTTATTTTATGTGTATCAACTGTATATCCTGTATATTGTAAAGGAGTAGTCTTGCCTTGTAGCTGTAGCCTGATCTCACAGACAATCCGTCTTTGACTGCAACAGGTCCAGTGCTAGCAATCGACTAATGTTCAATCACTTTATATACGTTGCCATGTTAGACAGTAATTGATCGCGATCACACCGACGACGACCAATTTCTTCTTCGACTCCTGGAAAAGTATAATAGTACTACAAAGGGCTTTTCTAAGAAAAACAAAATAAGCAATTACTATTCTTATTGTCGCCCTTAATTTCACACCGTTCGGTGCGTTACGTGCTTGACGACCGTCAGTATTAGAAAATCGACAGAAGATTTTCAGGTTAGGGACGGGATTCAAGCGAAGGGACCCAGTACTAAACAGAACGGAACTATTTTTTTTTTGGCCGGTAGTGGTGACGAAAGGGATCGTGCAACCCACCGATGGCGACCCGCAAATTGCCGATACCAAATTGATATACAATGGTAAATAACACAATCCTGTGAGGACTGCGTTTACAACTATCAGCGTATCTGGTTGGTACCGCCGGGTGTTTTGATAGCCCATTTGTTATTGGCCGTCCTAGAAATACGTATACCCTATAATATCAAATGTGGCTCGCTCAATCAGGTACTTATCACTATTTCTATAGATAGAAGAATGTTCATAGAAAACGTTCCTATATTTCAAGCGTCATATGTAAATTCATTACTTGATTTCTAGTGAAACCTGTTAACGCCTGATAAGCGTGTAGTCTTTTTTTTTTGACTTTTTTTTTTATTGAATATAGAGGAGGCGCTGTAAAATGATTATTATAATAACGGGAGTTAATCGTCTTTACACGATTATTATTTATCAACTAGTAATTTAGCAAACCCGAATTTGCAATTTTTTAATTTTCACGCAAATGATCAAGATTTTCTCTGTTTTTTACGTACCGTCTGCTGTCTGATGACTACATACGATCATTGTTATTACGTGTGGATTAACAGGTAGTCTATCAAAAACCAAACGCAAGATAACGGAACAGATGACGATTTTTGCACTGGCCCAGCAACCCAATGGCTGATGACAGCAGTTGAGATGAAACCGGTATATTGCATGTGTATGTACCAGAAATAGAACCATCAAAAGGGTAATGTGTTTATTGCTACTGAACGATAATAAATCTAGTTGTCACGGTTTACCCCAGACCGGCAGCTCACTGCCCGTCAATATGGTTGCCTGTCGACATACACATATAGACATAAATGTCTATTTCAATAAAACATAACGATTGTCCATTCCTGAGCCTGCCTTTTAAATGTCAGAACTTCATCTTCTTAAGCACATCAGATGTTGGTCGGGGAAAACCAGCGCTCTGACTATTGCTTTCGCCGTTATTCTCCGGCAAGCAAAGGACGGTCGTTCCATTAACACACAACCAATTATCATGTATCGACCATATACGTGTGTGTCCGTATTGAAGAGTATGGCATACTCCTATGTGGTTTGTATAGGGACGGTCTGCCGTCTTTGTCGCTTCTAAGTCTGTCCCAAGGGTTGTTTTTGTTTTGTTGTCGCCGACCGGTCTATCCATTATGCTAAAACTCTATAGAAATGTCCAGCCATTCCATTCGTTATTGCCGTTCACGAGAGATAGTGCCTATAGCCGTTACACCAATGAAAACTATGGCGACATTAGTGCTATAGTTACCGACTAGACAAGCTGAGTGGGAGTTTGTCAGCTCCATCCTCGTCGAAAAGAGCAACGCTCTTGGGAGAAAGCAAAGACATGTAGCAGCAATGTCTTCGTTCGATGCAATGAAGGAAAGCATACGCATTATGGGTAGCAGCAGCAGCAGCAGCAGCAGCTATCCCTCAAGGCTTTCGTTGCTTTCCGTCGCACCAAAGTCAATGCATGTATAGTTTACTTTCTACGATTTGTTCAAATCGAAATTGGTTTTAGCGATCTCTCCTTTTGTCTAGTACGCGGTCATTACCGCCGTTTTTTCATGGACAACAAGCCAAACGCAACCCCCGCGGTATCGTGACCGAAGCGATAGAGGGAATGACCCAGACTACCTCGTTTACCCTAGTCATTATATATACTACGACCGCTGCTATTGATGTCATCGTTTGCCACCAGAATGAAGCATGTAAGTAAACGGAATAATTTGGTTGGCCAAGGGTTGCTTTTGTCCTGTTTTCTTGCGCTGTGTTTAGATGCGCTGGCGATTGTAGCTTGACGATGGCGACAACGACGTCGGGGCTTTTCGGAAGATTTTGACCTTTCGTTCGGCAGAGTGCGCTGCCACAATTGTAATTCTATAGTCATCGGTTTACCGCAACCGCAGGCTACCGCTACCGCATTGCTTCAACGAACAACAAGCACGTCGCGTCAACAGATGTCGTTCTATGCTGGAAGTCCTTGCTGCAGAGTTCAAAAGCAAGTGGAGTTCCTCTCAGCATCATTGAATCAGACTCTAAGCCCGGTCTATCTTTGAGGTTTGGCTAGCGGCCAGCAATGTTGCTAATTCAGACGTCGTCAACTCTTTTTCGTCTTGATCTTCTTGCACAGCGCTTTTTAGCAGGCGTGCCCGTGTGCATTGCTTACTCTCTTCACGAGTGCTTCTGCTGCTACGGCTGCAGGTTTCAGCGCAACGGATACAAACACAACAGCAGCTAGAGTAACCGCAGTCGCCTTTGCCACGTAAATCCATGCAACCGACGTACCCTTTCATAGCATGCTATTTGTGTCATTCATGGGTCCTGGATTAATCAGGCTCGACTATTGCCGTTATATAATTGCTGTTTATTAGATCGCTAGGCCTGCTCTGCCGTTTCTTCTAGCTTGTTTGTTCACTCCTGGATTGGATTCACGCAACTCATCTCATACGGCAAACGCTCGACGTACGTTCCAGCATGGCACGGCATGCACCCACCATCAACAGGCCGTTAGCAACATAACGTTACTTCAGTGTATCCGTACTTCAAGACAGACCCTAAGTGTTTCGTATCGCTGGGGTAAACGCACCGTCGCAGAAGGATTTTTTTCGATGCATATTTGGAAATAGTATGTTATTTTAGGGCCGTTATTCAATTCGAATCGGAAAAAAAACTGACCGCGAAAAAAAAATACGCTCTATAAAGATTAGCCTTTTCTGGCTTTGCCTACTGAGACAACAGGACAAAAAAAATCACTGAACAAATCTTATTACGTTTTTTAATGATTTGCGAAGACTTGGTGCAGGTTTTTGTCGATACATATGTGGCATATTACATGTAATAACTGGAAATTATAGAAAATTTTCCTAAATGAAATATTTTACCAGCAAATTAACATTTCGTAGGGGGGTTATAATTAAATAGACGAGTTTTAAATTAACTAGAAAGCTTCCATCTCCATAATAAAAGAAAGGACATCAGTTAGAGATGAATGGAGTAATCGGTAATCGCTCCATGTTCCTCTTCACTGTAACGTCATCCAGGCGATCCATTTCGCCGTTCGTTCATTATCTTTGCTACGTTCTGTCAGATGTGACTACGTTTACTGGCTTGTTAATTCATTTAATGCAGTTTGTTATGACGATGCTTGAAGAATATGCGCATTTGTACATCGCGAATGAAGATGGGTTTTTGAATCAGGGTTACTTTTCATTTCTTGCTCCCTTTCAAAATAATATTCATATCATTCATAATATGTGTCAGCGTGGCCGCTCTGATCTAAATGATTTTCGGCCTAAGTCTGACTCCGTTTTCGATTCGGGTGCATGAAGTCCCATGAACAAAAACTTCCAAAGGTACGGTCTAGAAAGCAGAGTTCGCAGATCAGCACAAGAAAGGAGCATACAAATATCGATATTTCTCTTCAAAAGAGCGTTTTTAAATAATGTGGATACCTGAAAAAAGTTTCTCCCGAATAAATTTGATGGCAGTGAATTGCTTATCGAAAAGAATTTAACAAAACTAAAATTTAGAACCCCTTTTACAAGCGTCTGCTTCGAGGAATCAAAGACGAATTTCAAATACAGGTAAGCTTTTCGAATTAAGCAAGCTTACTAATGCTTCAATAAATTATTACTTTTCTCGTTACCTTACTCCTATTCTGACAAATAAAACGAGATCGAAGCAGTTAATCAAGTTAAAAGAACAACATAGACAGATAGTAGATAGATAGGTAGATATGATAGAAAGATAGATAGGTAGATATGATAGATAGATAGGTAGGTAGATATGATAGATAGATAAATATCGGTAGATAGAGAGATACCGATGGACAGGTAGGTAGATAGATATATAGGTATCGATAGGCAGACAAATATCGGTAGATAAATAGATACCGATAGATAGATATCGACAGCTATCGATAGATAGATATCGATAGACAGATAAATATCGGTAGGTAGATACCGATAGATAGATAGATATCGACAGATATGGATAGATAGATAGATAGATAGATATCGATAGACAGATAAGTATCGGTAGGTAGATAGATACCGATAGATAGATAGATATCGACAGATAT